>NC_079895.1:15488496-15683162 GCF_024868665.1 Triplophysa rosa
GGTCTGAGGAGCCTAAAGCATCCTCCCCCGACCGCTGGGGTGGGCGGCCAGTGTTGTGGCATGAGGGACACAACGTCTCGTTCCCTCCATCAGGGAACCGAGGTTACATCCGTAACCAAGACGTTCCCTTTCTGTCGGTCTCTCGACGTTGTGTCGAACCGACAGAATGGGGTTCCTATGGAAAACGCCACAGCACTGAGCCGCGTCACAATCTCTGCGGAGCGACGTTGACTGGCCTGGGCGAGTCAGACGAACACGCTAACGCGAAATTATGACCTTCCAGTGGAGAGGAAGGGGGACCCAGAGCTTTCCACAAAAAGTTGGGAAGCCCCCTAACGCCGGCCGTCACGGGCGGAGGCCTGATTCTCTAAATGGCGAGAAGCCGCCCGGCACCGTACGGGCCACTGGGTAAGCATTATTCCCCCCTGGGGGGGAAAAACGCTGCAGAGGCCACTACCTACCGTAGGGAGGAATTAAGACTGGAGACACCACATGGTCTCACCATCAGGGGAGAACTCATGGGAGGAATGTGCGGACTGCAGGAGTTAACCGCAAGGTGGGAGTCCACCTGGGGAGGTCATGGGTTGCCAAGGTGGGAACCATTCATGAGGATAATCAGACGGAACAGCCCACGGAGGGGGGAACACAGCCACCTGTGACGCAACGTCTGAATCGTCACCACCCGCAGTGCGGGCAGGACGTATCCACAACGTCTGCCCCAGCGTACTGGAAGCAGGCATTGTGTCCGTCCCCCTCCTCGATGAGTGTGTTGCACCCATGAGAACAGCGGGACAAGCCACGCTGGAGAAATTTGCTCTTTTAGAAAAGGAAATTTGCTCGAACACCTCCGGAACTGCCGAGACGCCCAGGGGAGAGTCACTGCAGGAAGGGACCATCCACTGTCCACGTCGTAGATTCCAGCAGAAAGAAAGATCATCCAGATCGTAGAGAAGCTCACCAGATGCGTAGGCTCTGAAGAAAAAAAGGTGAATGAATGAGCACGCCGGCTTCCCTCTTATACCCGGACATCCGGGGATGTCCGGGTATAAGACAATTTTCATTGGCCTTTTCTAAATACTCAGAAGATGATAGGTTCTCAAGACAAACCCCATTCTGTCGGTTCGACACAACGTCGAGAGACCGACAGAAAGGGAACCAGTCATAATAATAACTAAAACAAAGCAGTCAAGATCCTCAAACAGCTGAATAAAGCACAGGCCTGGCACTGAGATATAATTCACAGCTACCTGAAACAGCTGCTGTGGCTGTGACCTTGGGCAGCACAGGCACAGCTGAACTCCCCGTCTCTGATGGAGACAGCTGCCGGTGACGCCGGGGCCCGAGACTGCCATCACCAGGGGCGTTTGTGGTGACTTACCCTCACCGGAGGATGTTTAGAAGGCCGGTGACACTCGCATGTGGCGTATGATCTGGAAAAGCTGCTCCTCTGACATAGATAGTGATTTCCCTAAATGACAATTAGCGTGGCTAATAGAGCTTCACACTTTGGGAAACTAATGCAGGAAGTCCCAAAACACAGTGAAGAGCAAACATCATCGTAACAAGCAGCCAGAGAGCCTTTCGCTCATTAGAGACAGTTAACGTTTTTCTGCTTCTCAGCAGCTGTGAGTCAGAGCATACGAAACAGCTCCACACAGGTGATGATCTTCTGTGGATGGCTAGTCATTTGAAATTTATTACAAGTGATGGGAAATTAGAGGTTTCAGTCAATTTCATCATCGCAGCTTCAAAGATTTACAATAAAACAGCCAGAGGCAACAACTGTAACTGAAAGACTGACTTGGATATTTTCTTGTTATAAATAGAAACTTGTAGGTTGTGAAGAGATTTCAGGAATAAACCAGGTCATGTGTGAATAAAGGACCTTCCTAAACTCTGACTCACCTTGCACGCAAAACTTGAGCTCCTTTGCGTCTGTAACAGTGATGCCGGTCATTCTTTCTGGTACTTTCTTACTCATGCGATTGTAATTTCGTCTTTTCTTGGTCTCGCCCCACAGGTTTGATCCCCCGTGCATGCTGGGAATATTAAGCACAGCAATGCCCTCCAGAGACGTGCTGCTGAGGTCCAAGATGATGCCATCACACTGCGACACAAACCCAGACAAATGTAAATATAGATAGGCAAAAATGTTCAAATTCAAAACCATACCATGAGTAACTTATCTAAACTGCATTCATGTAATGGGAAGTATTTATCTAAATAACAATCGTATTCCAGACACAATGGATGTGACACTAGTCCAAAAATGCGATCCAAAAATATAAATGATGTCAAAGACCACTCTGAATTAAACCGTAGGCGTCAGTACAGTGGAAAAGTACAAGAAGCCAAACACTGACAAATTTATGACATAGTGAGAAGCTTTAGTGTGCATTAGATCCCACACAAGAGAAAGAAGTACTCGATCTGTCCTAACACTACCGCACCTCATCCAAATGTCTTTCTATCTGTGTCAGACTGCTGAAAATGCACAGACTAATTAGAAATTAAGTGACTGTCTCACTAAGACTTTCAATAACATCAGATTTGAAAGGAAATGATTTGAAACAGAAACTGGTTTGTGAGTCAGCTGATTTTTGGGGGATAAATTTAAGATCATGCCGCTACCATCAACACGGTTTCTTTTACCGAGCACATACTGACATAATTTAACTATGCAATTATCCGAAAAGCGACTACTAATAATTGGTGGATGAACAATACAGAGTGGTAATGCATTAAGGATACAAACACAGAATTAGTGGTGTAAGAGCAATCTGAAGTTCAGAATACCCAGTCACTGCATAACTGAATCAGTTTGTTGAGGAATTGTTTCGCTGACATGCTGACCTCGATACACAGTTAAAAGTCTTACTGTATATAATGACAACATTGGCTGTCAGACAAAGCAGGTTTGAGTATCGACAGGGCTGAACTCACCTCCACTTCAATGCCTTCATTCAGCTTTTTACAAGTGGCTGAGATGGTCTCTGTGGTCCCAAACTCAAAGTACCACAACTTGTTTTTCATCCTATGGTGAGACAAAAGTTATAAAGTTGAACAATTTTGTAACATTTTACAATAAGGTTATTTGTTAACATTACTTAATGCATTAGATAACATGAACAACGAACTTCTACAGCATTTATTCATCTTACTTCATGTTCATTTCAGCATTAATACATTTTTAACATCCAATATTGTATCTGTTAACATTACTTAATGCACAGTGAACTAACATGAACCAGTGTTTTGGCATTAACTAACATAAAAAAATGCATAAATGCTAAAACTATATTGCTCATGATGAGTCAGTATGCAGCTGCTCTCTGTTTGGAACAACAAACAAGTTTGCGTTTACGCACCCCTATGCTAATGCTGGTGTGACGACAAATATTACAGAACCTTGGGATGTCAACAGATAAAACGGTTAACTGCTCTTAGATCTAACCTGCGCACAGGCGTGCCTCAAACAAAATATACCGTAGCATGGATGTACCACAAAAAATAGGTTATATTATGCAACGGTTCCAATTCCTGAACCTGCGCTCATCTCTGATCATATGACCAATTCAATTGTCCCCCTCTGTCCTTCCTCTAGTCTGCTAAAAAGTTGATTAGCTGCAAGGAAAGTCGAGACAAACAGGTGTGAGAGAACATGAGTGACGGTGAACTTGGCTTCAACTTTCATGACGAAATCAGAGCCATCGTCAAGAACCCGACTGCAATCTGACATTAACTCTGGGGCATTGAGATGAAGTAGGACAACAGACGGTGCCAAAATATCACAGCAGGACGGGTCGAATCTATAACAAAGATGCTCTTGAGCTGAGTGCATATAATCCTGAGAAGGAAAATCCACAATGGGAACCTATCAGTTCACTCTCTATTCTAAATGTGTTGCATTTTCACTTTGGCTGTGAAACAGAGCAATTCACACTCATCAGATGGTGACAGGACCCTACAAAAGGGTGTACTGCTGATAATGACAACACAATTGTTTACATAATAGACGGGGGATTCTCCAGGCTGGGGGAGCAAACGGCTGAATCGTCTAAATAAAGCATTAAATCCTCTCATGTATAAGCCATACATGTATGATAGAATCCAATGAGTGATGGCAAAATGTTGAAACACCATTTTTACAAGCTTACGAGCCTCTGAAATGAGAAAACATAGGAAATGTAACACAATTAATTAAGTGTGAATAAAAAGCTTTGACACTTTAATAAAGTATGCAAATGCATTATGAAAACCAAACAGTGGTTCTGGTTTCTTCATGAAAGTTGAAGCCAAGTTCACCGTCACTCATGTTTTCTCACACCTGTTTGCCTCGACTTTCCTTAGCAACTTTTTGGCAGACTAGAGGAAGGACAGAGGGTGACAATTGAATTGGTCATATGATCAGAGATGGGCGCAGGTTCGAGAATTGGAACCGTTGCGTAATATAACCTATTTTTTGTTGTAAATCCATGTTATATGTTGTTTGAGGCATGCATGTGTGTGTCCCCTTGTGGTGAAAATCAAGTTTAAAATGTTGTTTACATGTCTATGTGGTGTTTTTACTATGCTTTACAGGGCTCCAGACTAACTTTTTTTACTAGGAGCACTGTAGCCCCTGACTGAAAATTTTAGGAGCGCAAGCAAAAAATTTAGGGGCTAACCTTAAATCAGCCTGCAATGCAATTATTTACATTTCCCCCTAAAATAACTGTATTACTGATACTGACAAATGAGTTACTTGATGACAGCAGATTTGGTTCTGCTTATTTAAAAAGAGGCAGAGTCTTCAGAGAAGCTTTGTTATTGATTTGTGCTAAATAGAGAGACTGTAATCTGAATTCATTTGAACCAACAGAAATATACAGAAAAGTATATATTTAATTATTTACAGTGTTACACATCAAATCAAAATGAAATGTCTCGTGTTATTACGTTCTTACTGTGATTTTATTATGTATTAAGGACACTTTTCCACATGTTCACAACATATGTAAATATAAAGTTTGTTCGTTCTTGCTGTGAATGGATTTGAAAGGATCCAGCGCTGTCTCAAGTAATCAACAGATTAATGGCGTATTCTGAACTCCTCCGCGGTTAGCTTCGTTTTAAATGTCTCATATATCAAATCGTACGTCCTCAGGCTTAAAAATCCTTCACAGCAAACAGCGACTCGTAATGACGCACTCACGTTGTGTGTGTGTGTAAACTTGTCAGTGACAGTTCACTATCACACACAGCCTGCACTGGTGGCGGGTCACGTTCTACTCGTCTTTTCACATGAAATACCAACTAGAAGAAATTCCAAATTTGCAGGTCGCACATGCGCAAGTACTTGTAAAAAATGCTTGCGCTGTCTTGAAAACTGGACCATTTAGTTGCAGTCTGGAGCCCTGCATTAAGATAAACGATGTGCAAATTCACAATTTTAAACGATTGCGGAGTATTTTCTCTATAAAACTGCTGTTTAAAAAGAAACTGCCTCTGTTTACGACATCATAACCCTGTAACCAATCACGTTAACAGATTTGAACCATAGATTGAGCCATAGATGTAAGGATGGCACAAAGACTCTGCACTGAAATGATCGCTGCTGTTTCAGCTCTGCTTCTGCAACACAAGCACGCACTGCTCACACGTCGAATGAGGCATCTATGTACCTATAATTAATGGATGTGGGGACTCATTTGCATATTCATGATTCCACGTGTACTAAATGAAACAAGGGTGTAGAGTTACATTCAAGAGATTTAAGTGAGAAAATTATCGAATGCAGTGGGACTTGTACTATGACTTTAAAATATATGAAGACTGAAATTTGCGAAAGGAGGAATAATATGATTATACTCAATGAATGAGCTCCTCCTTTGATTTTCAATGAGAGATTTTGATTTCCAGTGTGATAAGAGACTGTGGTCAAGGCATCAAAGTGGCCTTTATGCAAATGAACAACAATGCGATGACAACAAATAAAAATGCAGAGAGTGGTCCACCTCCTGATACAGTAAAGTATGAGAGTTCACTAGCAACAAACAGAACCACAGACTAAGTAAGTGATAGTGATTTAAGTGTAAGTGATTTAATCACAGTCACAGTGAATAGGGCTTAATGAAATTAAAGGTATATTCGCTATTTATTCACTCTCATGTGTTCTGTGGAACACAAAAGAAGATATTTTAAGAAATACAACAAGGTTTTGTATCTATACAATGGAAGTCAATGGCTAACAACATTCTTCAAAATATCTTCTTTTGTGTTCTGCAGAAGAAAGTTATACTGATTTGGAATGAAGTGAGATTGAGTAAATGATGCAAGAATTTTCATTTATGGGTAAATATCACATCAACTTCTGATACTGCGCTGCACTGTTTCTTTAAGACCTCGTTTCGTCGTCCTGTCTCTCAGTTTCTACTCCACCAATTTGCAATCTTCGTTTTGTCAAATTAAGGGATTATGAGCAGATCTGAGATCACAATTAGACACGCACTGCATTCTCAACAGGGTCAAGCTGTCTAACCTCATTAGCTAAACTCCATCTGAGACACTCTGAAGAAAACAATTAGCCCTGGTTTGCTCTTTTATCCACTACACTCGGTATAATGCAGTCGCCTAGAAAAGTAAAGTATCATTAGTGGCCTAGTGTAGAATCATCTTCTGAGCTTTGCAAACACATTGAGGAAGCTGTAAGAACCAACGGTTTCCTGGTATGATGATCAAGTTTGTGTTTTGGGGGCTGTCTGGGCTGCCTGCCAAAAATGAACATTTCGACATGCGTGGAGAGGACGAACACCTGTGTGATAGTTCAGCCTCAGAGACTATACCAGAGACATTATGAGGAGGGGAAGACAGGCCAATAGTACAACAATAATATGAGAAATTGTACAACTCAACATGGCGGATGTAGAAACAGAAGTGAATCATCATCTTGAGTGAATGTTTTAACTGAACCACCATAATAACCATTATAATTTCAATCTGATTGTTAATTTGAAATATTTTACTGAAACCAAAACAGTTTTACGGATTTTAGTTCTACATCTGTCCAGGATCTGATCTACATCTGAGGATAAGTCTTACCAAGATCTTCTGCATGATCTGACCTTCCTGATCTGAGGCATTTTGATTTTGCAATAAAACGCAGATCTTAAGGGTCAGCGACCCTTTACATTCATTCTTCATTCTTCAAACACAAACACACACTACCACACACCCCTGCTGGTCATCGGTTTAAGATAACCATCTCCCATAATCCCTTCAGAGACTGATGACTTTTTGACCCGTGAGCTCTCTGCCCTTGTATCACTGTGGAAATCAGTCACAACGCAGCTCAGTCCTTATCCTACTGATCGCAACTCTGATACAGAGTTTGATTGACAGCTGAAACGGGAGTGATTTTAAGGACGGGGGTGTTGTGGGGGTTAAAGATAAATTGTGATGAACATTTTGTGAAGGGAACATGAGAAGAAATGAATATGCACTGTAATCTGGCAGGACTGAGCATCAGATGGGTCGATGCGTCTGCTTTCCAACACAATACAAAACCCATTTGTGTCTTTCATTGCTTCAAAACATTCTTTTGCTTGGCATTTGTCTAAAGATTTCTGCTTTTGTACAGCACTTGGCGTAATCTTTGTACTTCAGTATATAATTAACTTTTCACGTCCGTCTTTGTTTCACTCACACACGTGTCCGCATAGCTTCCAAAGCATACTCAACCTATGCGCAGTATGTATAGTGGACTCGGCCGATTCAACAATTTTCTCGTGCATGTGCTGTTGTATGCGATCCAGACACGGACGGCTCGACTAAACTTTGGGCTTTAGTCACGTTTCATCTGTTTTAGTCAATCCTAATGTTGTAAATAATTCAAATATGTGCTATTAAAATCAAGTGCATAATAATGATTCACAAATTTTTTATGTTGTCGCTGTTCTTTAGAAACCTCAGATGTCCAAATTCGCAGAAAATGGAAAAACACTGGACTTTTTTCACAGGAATGATTTAAAATTGTGTAGTCAAAACTGACAAGCACTTTCCATTACTTTTTATTGGTTTGATATTTGCAAAACCCAGTGACAAACATAAACTAATAATAGTGATTTATGGCAAAAAAACATGAAATATTAAGATAAAAGGTTTTAAAAGAACAGCAGAGATGTTGATGCTTAAAACATTTGCCACATTTAAATCTACATTTTTTAACCTTTTTAATACAAAACAAATCAGTTATTGAGCAGGTTTAAAACTCAATGAATAATACAACTCTCCAGAAGTAGATATGATTTCACAGAAAATGTCACTTTGACGTCATTTGACCTGAGAGGTAAATATGTAAAATAACCTGCAATTTTCAGTTTTAAACAGGGATGGCGATATAGAGGCAAAAGTTATTGCAGCTTTAAAGTATGGAGGACTAAACCTGCAAAAATTATAAATAAATAAATGTATAAATAAATAAATATATAAACGAATAAATGTAATAATATGAAAATAAATAAAGGAATGAATGGTTTGATAAAACAAAATAATTCGTTTTAGCTATTATTGATCTTAGCTTTAACTTTTCTTTTCATTTTTTAAATTGATTTATTATTTTTTGTGTCCATTTTTTAATTATTTTTTAATTATTATTATTATTTATTTTTAGATTATTTTATTTATCATTTCCTTTTATTTTTACATTTATTTATTTATATGTTTATTTATTTTTACATTTATTTATTATCGCATGTATTTATTTCCACTTATTTATTTATTCTTGTATTTATTCTTACTTTTCTGTGTCTTGTATGATAATTAGATGGGTTGGTCTTGCCTACTATTGGTTCAGCGTAGATTGAAGCGTTTGATCGATTAATCTTGACTTGTTTTGGACTAACGTCACGTCACTCACTGATCGTTTGCTTCGTGTATAACGTTAAGTAACTATGGCGGGCGCACAATTAGCTAGAGAGTTACAGCATTTAGCCAATGAAGTCGATAACCATGCATCAAATGACTATGTGTCATTCAGATTAGATGCACTTATTGATGATTTATTACAGATTGACGGCGAGATAAATGACAAAGTTCTCCCTCGGTTGTTAGCCTCTTTGCAGCACATTCAAAGTCTGTGCGAGTCAGAGGGTGCTATGGTGGTGTTACAGTTCAACTGGTGAAAATCATAAAGCACAAAATGTAATAAGGTTTAACTACACAGATGAGCTTGTAAACCAAAGTCGCAAGCTAACGCTTTGTCAAAGTGATAGTTATAAGCAGCCTTTCGGTTAGAAAAAGCGTAAAGATTTAATGTAACATGATGTAACATAATGTAAATGAATTGAGACATAGTGAACTTAAGTCACAAGTTAACACGGTAGTAATGAGCATCGTTCTTTCACTACAGGGGCCATCAAATGGAAACCATTCCTTCTAAAAAGACGTGGTTACTAAACGGTACTCGTAAACTACATTCCATAAGAGATAAATAACACAGAGGTCACAAGTTAAAACGGGCATATTCCCTTGATTCATCCAGCTGCATATTGTTGTGTGACATCTTGATATTATTGCAAAGATCCGCAGGAGCTAGCATTGCGACATAGCTTAGTGTGATTGTTACCGTAGTGACACGCTGCCTCGCTTTATTGTATGGGTACGAATCCCGTATCAAATCGCTTTATTTATTTTTTCACCTCGCTTCAGCCGTTACGGGCGATCATACCAATAATTTGCAATCTTAACAAGAATGTCAAAATCATGTAACAAGAAAGTCTGTGTTTATTAGACATCTTAATATCAAGTCGTCTTGTGCTTTCAGAATCGACGAATCTGCTGAGGTCGTTCATGCACCTCTTTGGCAGAGGACCTGTAACCGGAACTTGGTCACCACCTTAGCACCCCCTGACTCGCACAGATTTTGAAGAATTTTGTCATTTATCTCGCCGTCAATCTGTAATAAATCATCAATAAGCGCACCTAATCTAAATGACACACAGTCATTTGATGCATGGTTATCGACTTCATTGGCTAAATGCTGTAACTCTCTAGCTAATTGTGCGCCCGCCATAGTACTTAACGTTATACACGAAGCAAACGATCAGTGAGTGACGTGACGTTAGTCCAAAACAAGTCAAGAGTAATCGATCAAACGCTTCAATCTACGCTGAACCAATAGTAGGCAAGACCAACCCATCTAATTATCATACAAGACACAGAAAAGTAAGAATAAATACAAGAATAAATAAATAAAAGTGGAAATAAATACATGCGATAATAAATAAATATAAAAATAAATAAACGTATAAATAAATAAATGTAAAAATAAAAGGAAATGATAAATAAAATAATCTAAAAATAAAAATAAATAAAAATTAAAAATAATTAAAAATGGACACAAAAAATAATAAATCAATTTAAAAAATGAAAAGAAAAGTTAAAGCTAAGATCAATAATAGCTAAAACGAATTATTTTGTTTTATCAAACCATTCATTCCTGTATTTATTTTCATATTATTACATTTATTCGTTTATATATTTATTTATTTATACATTCATTTATTTATAATTTTTGCAGGTTTAGTCCTCCATATTAAAGTGACAGTTCATCCAAAAATGAAAATTCTGTCATCATTTATTCACCCCCATGTCATTCCAAACTGGCATGACTTTTTTTTCTGTGGACCACAAAAGAAGCTATTTTGAGAAATGTCGTAGTGGTTTTATCTCCACACAATGAAAGTCAATTGGGTTCAATGTTGTTTGGTTAGCAACATTCTTTAAAATATCTTCTTTTGTGTTCTGCAGAAGAAAGAAAGTCATACAGGTTTAGAATGAGATGAGGGCGAGTAAATGATAAAAGTTCATTTTTGGGTAAACTATCTGTATTACTTGTTCTGTACCTTTTTCTTGACATTCTGGTTGCTGTGCTTTTTGAATCATGTAAATGGATGATTGTTAAATGAATGATTGCTATAATGTTTATGGCTTAACAAATTGACAAATCCTTTAACAATACAACATAACAACACAGGAGTTATTGATTATAAGCATGTGCTTCAGCATGTAATGGCCAACAAGCCAATCGGTTAGTCTAGTGTATTTTCACACTGATCTGTGAAAAGAATCGATCTCTCATGTAACCATCCTATGTGTGACATTTATTTGATAAGGCAGCTAAAAATGAAAACACGTGCTGTTTTGACATTACATAATCTGTTCATGTCAAAGGTTCTAATGTAATGTCAGTGGTTTAACTTATACAGTAGACAGACACCAATTAAAATTTATTAAACGAACAAAAAGAAGACTTGTCTTCAAAACATTTGTGTCTTGAATGAAAATCCTCTTCCTAGCCAAATATTTTGATTTAACGTAATACATGTCCTAAGATTAAACTGTGCTGCTACGCACCTCCTCCGATCACCTGACCGTCAGAGGAAAAGGCCAAATATGGTCATGGCCCAAGCGTCCGTCTGTCTCCTCAGCATGTGAGCACGTGTTTCATAACCCAAAGAAGGTGTCTAGATTATGTCTATGCGAGTGAGGATTTTTGTGTGTTTCCGCGTGTTTGTGCACTAGCTTGTGTATTTTAGTGCGAGGACCGTATGTGTGCGTGGGTGTGCATGTGCACAAATCCCTCGGTGTGCACATATGTGTGTGTGCTGGGGCTCAGCAGAAACCCAGCGTGGCTGTGTTCTGGAACCTGTTCTTCCCTGCTGTTTCATGCCTGTGGTGGGGAGGGATAAATATATGCTTCCCCTTTTCACTGTCTCTGGCTGTTGCCAATAGAGCAGCCCAACAGAACGTACCCCCTGCCCTGACACCTCTTCCCACACATATACACACTGTTGCTGTAGAGCCGGTCATAGGCAAAATACAAGTCAGGAACGTATACCATACAGCCTTAGAGCTGTTTATTCTACTGCATGGTCGACGTACCTTCTCCTGGTGACTCAGTTATTTATTTTGAACACTTAATATGACACATCAGTGATATGAGCAAAATAATTTTTCATCTAATTTGACCCTATCGAATAGTAATTTTTTGTAAAAGTTTTTTGACTTTATTATTTTTTATACAGTGCATCGTAGAGAGGACAAGAAGCGAAGTGAGAGAGAGAGAAGGGGATGGGGCCGGGAAAGGACCTTGAGCCAGGAGCCTGCTTTGAAAAACAAATACTTAATTATCTTAACTAAGAATGCTTACATTTTTCTATGGGAAAAGGCAAAAGAAAAACGTTCAGTAAAATAATCCAAAGTTATTTTTTCTGTTGAAGCTTCAATTCTGTAAGTATAACAATCAAGACAATAAAGTACTTAAAACTGTACATTTCACATTTTGAGGAGCCGATCTTTAACATTTGTGAGTTAAAACACTTCAAAGCTGTAAGAAAATCCAAGGACAAAGTGTGGGAATTTAACAGGATATTAAGAGAAACAAAACCCCTGTACCCCACCCCCCCTTCCTCTGTGTCCCATAGCTGCCTCTCATCTTCACACCATTGTTTGTCTGAGAAACCGATTGTCCACCGAGCTGTCATTGTTATTTTAATCAAAAGACAAAGACATCCAGGAGTTTTTCTTTCTTTTCTACAGGGCAATTTGACACCTCTTAATCCAAAACTTCCTCTGGCTGCCCCTCTGGGGAGGAGCGGACGGAGAGACCCGGCTCCATTGTGCATTAGCGGTCATTAGCACCTTGGCTGCGGGTTCCCTGCAGACCGACTCCTGATACCCTGCCACAAGTACTGACTGATGTACAACGCCTCCTGTGTATCACACACTAATGTGTGCAGATGCAAGCACATCCACATGCTGTACGGTTGAAATGTTTGACAAATGCAGTTTACATTCATTTGCATCATTCTGCTGTTCTGGGATGCTCTTGCTTAAACAAAAGATTACAGAATCAATGTCTATTATTTTTAATAAAAAATCAGACCGCAAAATCTAGAGAAGGAAAACATAACAGATGGATGGGCTCCATGGCAACCATCATTTAAGCAGCATTTGGTGGAACATAGCAGTACAAAATTCATTCTCAAATCTTAAAATACTAAGCATGGCCTTCATTAAAACCCAACAGATGCACTGCCTAGCTCTCCTAAATCAGGTGAACAAAGCAATGCAGATGAAACATTTGCTTGAGCAATGTTTATGTTGTGTTATTGAATGAGGATTAAACGTTGAATGATTTGAGAACATAATTCCATTATTAAAGGGCAGGCCACGAAGTGGCGTAGACACCTATTGCTTCCATTAGTGTCCTTATTATTCTGCTTCTTCTTCTTCTGCCATGGAAGTCTATGGCAGCCCATAGAACCGTATATGGGAAAGTTGTGAAATTAGGCACACACATAGAGGACAGTCTGAACTGTTACCATGGCAAATATGGAGTCTCTAACCCAAATTCCATAGCGCTACCAACAGTCCAAACGTCCACATTCACTTTTGAACCGTACATCCTAGATACAAAATGCTTTTCCCTCTGAACCCTTGGTTCATGCCGATTCAAACGCACGTCATTTTCCGCCATGAAAATTTTCCCGCCTTTTTTAATTTTTCCCCAAAAAATTGGTATACAGCATCAAGAGACACTGCAGACAAAAAGTTATTAGAATAGACCCCTTTTGCGCCGACATCACGCTTACATCACGGCATGGAGTCAAAACAAAGGGAGAACTGGAGGCGGCCAATACAAACCAGCACAGATTCAGCTACATAAGGAGTTTAAAATATCATCTTGTTGTGTTGTTTAGTGCCACAATCGACAGAATACAGACTCCAATTTGATATTTTAACACATACCTGCTGCCATTGCCAAACAAAAACACTGACGACAGCTGTAGTTAAACACAATAAAACGAGCGGACTGAACAGAAACGATCATCAAAAATGCTCGCGTTTCACTTCATAACACATAAGATTAAAAAACGACTGTCTTTTGTTGGTGTGGATTGTGATTTGGGTATGTGTCTGGAAATATTTCACGTATGCCCAAATCAGAAACTGGGGAGCAAGGTTATTTTTCACTTAGCGTTAACTTTTGAACGCATAGGGTATGCCAGCTAACTTTGTTAACAGCTAGCAGTTAACTATCGGCCAGAAACTAAACATAAAGGAAACTGTTTGTCATCTCTTTTTCTTTAGTTGTCACAAGTGCATTAGTATAAAGGGAGAGGGAACAGTGAGAAGGCTCATGTTATGTTTCAGGTTTGTGTTCAAGTAAATGCATTTGCTAATGGTTGCCACTGTTAGTACACGCAGGCATGTATAGATGTATACGCTCTCAGTTTATCTTTACTATACACGCTTGGTTTCTCTGTGAGGTAGGTGTAGATGTCAGGCCACTTAACTGGACGTAATCCTGTCAGTTCGTCCCTGGATCCATGGAGTGAGCGCGTACAGGTTGGCCAGGTCCCTTGCTTTAAAGTTAACTTTTTCAAAAACAATCGCGGTCTTAGACAGTGAGTGACCTTACATGTTAAAATTTAATCCGATTTTGTTCTAGTCATTGTCAAAAAGCAAGCAAACAAAACGTGCTACCTAGCATTAGTAATGCTGTCAGGGGGATCTTTCTGCCTCCACCTAAGCTCGGCCCACAAAAAAGCGTCACAATGTTAATTAACAGTAAAGGCATCGATATTTTCGATAGGCTAATCCGTTCTCGTAAAGCGCATCTACGAATGTGACGACGAGCACGCCAAATTGGATTTGATGCTGTCTCTTTTGCTTATAACTTTTGAAAACGTTGGTGTTAAATCATAAGAGTGGTCTTGTTTGATTCCTTGAGGCATGGCGAGTCGAACCATACCCCATGTTCCTTATTCATCCATTGTGGGCGTCGCCACTTTGAATTTAGTCATAAAATGCTGTATTTTATGAACGCAATAACGTATCGCTACATGACTTGGCATGGTTCATCAAGGTCAAGTTCTGATAGGACTTGTACAGTTATAGGCCAGCGCAAGAAATATAATGACATTTATTAAAATGCTTGTAACGTATGAAGAAATCAACATAATGGTATTCACTTTAGTATATTTGTTGGCTCAAGCAGAGTTGTTTGATATCAGAGTTGTCATCTTTCACCATACTTCCTGTCCGCCATATCGAATTACATAGAAAACATACTGTTTTGAACTCTTACAAAGTTGTCAGATTTGCATGAAATTTGGTATGTAGCATCTGGAGAAAGTACTGACAAAAAGTTATTAAAACATGTTTGATTGTTCGAATGGTTCTCGTATACAGCGTTAACAAATTATACGGCAAGCTCGCCAAAGGGTAATGTGGCTGTATCTTCGCGACACTTTTGTGTTTTGACACAAAACTTTGTATGCATCATCTGTAATGGTTCTGCCTCGTCTTGTTTTCTAGTCTTGGGGACTCTAGTCTAGTCCACCGACTCTGTGCCACCAGGAACTCTACGCGGTAAGTGAGGGAGAAGTGAGTCGTAGGAGTCGGTGTCGGAAGCTTCCTTGACGGCGCCACCCACGCTCCCAGCCACAGTTCCTCAACCAGCCGCTAACTCAGCGGGCTGGCCCAGGAGGAAGAAGAGGAGGAGGAGAGTGGCTGCCACAGGGCCTGCAGCAACGGCCGCCACAGAGCCGGCACTTCAGCCGGCATCCAATCCGGTCCAGCAGCCAGCAATCCAGCCGGCGTTCCAGCCGGTGATTCAGCCGGCAGTCCAGCCGGCATACCAGCCGGCATCCCAGCCGGCACCCAGTCCAGTCCAGCCGGCATTCCAGCCGGCACCTAGTCCTGTCCAGCCGGCACCCAGTCCTGTCCAGCCGGCGTCCCAGCGGTGATTCAGCCGGCAGTCCAGCCGGCGTCCCAGCCGGCACCCAGTCCAGTCCTGTCCATCTGGCATCCCAGCAGGAACCCAGTCCTGTCCAGCCGGCACCCAGTCCTGTCCAGCCGGCATCCCAGCCGGCACCCAGTCCTGTCCAGCCAGCACCCCAGCCGGCGCCCAGCCTTGTCCAGCCGGCACCCAGTCCTGTCCAGCCAGCATCCCAGCCAGCGCCCAGCCTTGTCCAGCCGGCGTCCCAGGCTCCAGTCCAGCCGGCGTCCCAGCCGGCAATCCAGCCGGCATCGCAGCCGGCATCGCAGTCGGCGTTCGGGTATCCTTGGTCAACCCCCAGGGCCTCAGGGAATTTGTCCCTTACCCCGGGAGCCCAGGACTTTCCCCCCCGGACTCTGACCTGCCTAGGGTTCCCACGGGCAGGCCACCTCAGGCTGATCGTCCTCGCCCTACACCCGCATGGGCAAAGACTTTTCCCCCCTGGCCCGGGTTCGCGGACTCCCACCCCCCCAGAACACTGTTGTTTCCCCCCTCCCCTCCCATGTATTTTCTTTTTACTGTGTCACCCTAACCCATTTGTTGTTATTGCCAGTTTGCCTTTGTTAATTTTTTCAATGTTCTGTTATTTCTTGTCTGTTTTCCAGTCTGTCGTGTCTTGTTAGTGGTGTTCCCTTAGAGGACGCCAGGGGGCATCCTTTTAAGTGGGGGGGGTATACTGTCATGGTTCTGCCTTGTCTTGCCAAGTTTTTCTAGTCTTGGGGCAGGATCATGACAGTACCAAGTGTTCTGTGTGGAAGCTCGTAGGCATCGCTGGGTTCGGCATGCCACGAGCTCTCTGGTCTCGTCTATGTCCCCGCCCTCGTTACCTTGTTAATTATCTTGTTATGGTTTCATGCCCCTCACCTGTTCCTTTCTTGATTTGATCCCTTTTTTAATGCCCTGGTGTTTTCTGTCTTGTGCGGTTTGTTTTGCCTAATACCTTGTTCCTGTTTTTGGAGTTTAGTTGAGTTTAGTCTTGTGACCAAGTCATCTTGTATTTGTAGTCTAGTCTAGTCTAGTCAGTGTTTCGTTCTCTGTCAAGTTTAGTTTTATTGTATTGTGGTTTTGCCCCTTCGTGGGTTTTGTTTTGTGTTTGTTATTGTATATTAAAGTATTTTCTGTTAACCATTTCACTGCCTGCGCATGGGTTCCGTCCACATACCGTGACATCATCACTGGCACATCTTGTCTGCCTCATAAAGATTTGGTGACAGCTAGTGGTCAAAAGTTATAAGTAATTTTCTTGTGTTCTAACTGCTTGTCCCTGAGTTTTTAAACTTGGATTTCAAAATCTGATCATCTGGCATTTCCAAAATATTTCCCTTTGGGCCGTGGTTGGGCTTGACCCCATAATTTCTGCTTGCAGCTATATTTTTAAAGACACATCAAGATTGGATTGAACTATCATTTAAGATTACAAAACACACCACAGAGAAGAAACCATGGCCCGGGATTGTTTGTCGAATACAGCATCATATTGCAACACTAAGCGCTGTGTTGAAATCGAGGTGCTGAATTACCAACAAATGAAACATTAAGTAGTTAATTCAGCCAGACAGGTTCCATAATTCAGATCGTGTATGAGTCATTAGTGTCTTATTTTTATTCTGCATTAAAAAGCGGTGCTGTCGTGACAATTTCACTTTAATATGTAAACAGTGCAAAGGTGGGTGTCATCTATTTTACATAACCTTAGCATTGTACAACACAGTTCGTTTTACAGGTCGCATGAAAATTATATGACCTACTTGCTGCTACCTCTCAAATCGCATGGAGCATGCAAAAGACCCAAATGACCTTTTCTGAGGGATGTTTTCATGGATCTTGTTAGCAAGAGAGCAAAATAACCATTAATATTCACAACACACAAGTAGTAACAACAAGTAACAACACACAAGCAAGTGTAAGTGGTTATTAAAGCTGTGCTGATATTCAGTACGACAGCAAGTTTGTATGCCTGTAATATAAAAAGTTCTATAAGCAAGAAATTAATATTGAAACGTTTTCTCCGCTAATTCACAGCAAACCCACATATCACAGGACGTCTGCTAAAGATCTGGAATACATCTGCTGTGTAAAAACATCTTAGAAAAAGCAGTTTTGCATACATTCTACATCATAAAAATCTTACAGATATATTCTAGATGTCTGTATGACATCTGACAGGAAACGTCTGTCCTGACGTTGAGCAAACAATAAAAAAATACATATGTAAATGCAGACATCAAATAGACGTCTCCAAGATGTATGTATGTTATCAGGGAGTGATCCAAGCAGTAAAAATGTCAGTGTTTTGATACTAAATATTGGCTAACTTTTACACAATAACTTTTTACACAGATAATACAAACCCAACGGTACATAATGCTTAATATACAGTATTTAAATGGTATTCTTTGGTGAGAAAATAAATGGCATGTACAACATTGTAAATGTAAAACGCCTGAAGTCCTTAACCAAAAAAAGCTTCATTCCTTTCCAGAGTTTTGCGGCCAAAGGCTACACAGGCTTTTTACAGCATTTCTCAATAGAGCCATCAAGCAAGGGGCCAGAGAACAGTAGAGCTGTCTAGAAAGAGATCCACATCAAAGACTGTTCGGAAGGGCTACTGTAAAGTGCACCAGGGGCTCTGAGTGACGCTTTCTTAAGATAAAATATATTTTATGGAGCTGTTTTGAATGACCCAAAATGCTGTTCTAGGGTCAGTTCGAAGCTGTTATCCTTTCATTGCTAAAAGTCTGATGGAGGCAAATTCTACAAACGTCTGATGATTTCACTGCTTCCCTTTCTCATGCTGAACAGACCCCCACACAGACGTCATCCTAATCCATTCTGGTCTCTCAGTCGAACACAATGAATGGAGATAACAGAATATGTTAAACTAAGACCATCTCTTCTCCATCCTACCCTTCGATGGCCTTCTCTTAAGGATAGATGACCAAATTACTTTCAGCCGCTGTGACAGAGATGTGTTACATAACGTTTAATTAAAAATACTCTTTTCAAACCAGCTGTACTCCAGCTAGCAAAGAAATGGAAACAGTCAGCCAGCCATCATTGTATTAGACTTGACATTGACAGAGGCAGCTTTAAGAGACGAATAAGATAAAATTGTGATTCATCAGGTTTTCCTTGGCTGGAAGTCTCTTTTTAAAGGTCAAATGGCAAAACTTACAATTGAAATAACTTGAACATGAGGACATCACACTGATTCAAAGAGAAAACCTTTCTGTTCGTTTTTGTAAGGTGTGTTTAGACCGGAAGAGTCAAATATGTTCAAACACAGTAAGAATGACATGCTAAAAAAATAGTGCATTACATGATGACCTGATATTCACAACTATTTGCAGGTGGCTAATAAATAAAAAAGTCACACAACCATTCAGTAAATAATTCTCTGTTTAAATTGTGTGTTAAATTGTTGTATTTGTATAATTAATTTTAATAATTAAACATTTTTTTCGCTGTCTTCATAAGTTTATCAACAAACATGCGTTTTGTCTTACCTGCTGTTGAATTTCTCTGGATGTTTCTCTCTCATCAAGTGAAAGCGATGTGCGATGGATGCGTCCTACAGAAAACAAGAAACACAGGTTTACACTTTTACTTCACTAAACTTAAAAAAACAGTATTAAATATTAGTATTAAGCATTTTATATGCGATTAATCACATCCAGAATAAAAGTTTGTGTTTACCTAATATAAATCTGTGTACTGTGCATATTAACATTGCATTTATAAACACATACACATTTGCATATTTAGGAAATATTTACATGTATTTATTTATATNAACAATTGGTCCCCATTGACTTCAATTGTATGGATACAAGACAACCAATTCAAAAGTCAATTCTCATTATATCTTCTTTTGTGTTTCAAAGAATATAGTTAGGTTTCAGACGACATGAAGGGGAATAAATGATAACAGAATTTTTTTGGGGGGTGAACTTAAAGAGCCAACAATAAATAAAGTGAACAAAGCAATATTTACAAGTTGAAATAGTAATGACGCTAGAGAAAACAACAACACAAAAGAGGAACGTTTTTTTAATATGATTTAATAAACAGTGAAAAGTTTAGGGTTGAAGATTAGTCAAGTTGTTGGAGAGAGAGAGGGGGAAACAGGAGTCAAGAAATTACCACAAGGTAAATGTCATAGTTCTGCCTCGTCTTGCCAAGTTTTTCTAGTCTTGGGGCAGGATCATGACAGTACCAAGTGTTCTGTGTGGAAGCTCGTAGGCATCGCTGGGTTCGGCATGCCACGAGCTCTCTGGTCTCGTCTATGTCCCCGCCCTCGTTACCTTGTTAATTATCTTGTTATGGTTTCATGCCCCTCACCTGTTCCTTTCTTGATTTGATCCCTTTTTTAATGCCCTGGTGTTTTCTGTCTTGTGCGGTTTGTTTTGCCTAATACCTTGTTCCTGTTTTTGGAGTTTAGTTGAGTTTAGTCTTGTGACCAAGTCATCTTGTATTTGTAGTCTAGTCTAGTCTAGTCAGTGTTTCGTTCTCTGTCAAGTTTAGTTTTATTGTATTGTGGTTTTGCCCCTTCGTGGGTTTTGTTTTGTGTTTGTTATTGTATATTAAAGTATTTTCTGTTAACCATTTCACTGCCTGCGCATGGGTTCCGTCCACATACCGTGACATCATCACTGGCACATCTTGTCTGCCTCATAAAGATTTGGTGACAGCTAGTGGTCAAAAGTTATAAGTAATTTTCTTGTGTTCTAACTGCTTGTCCCTGAGTTTTTAAACTTGGATTTCAAAATCTGATCATCTGGCATTTCCAAAATATTTCCCTTTGGGCCGTGGTTGGGCTTGACCCCATAATTTCTGCTTGCAGCTATATTTTTAAAGACACATCAAGATTGGATTGAACTATCATTTAAGATTACAAAACACACCACAGAGAAGAAACCATGGCCCGGGATTGTTTGTCGAATACAGCATCATATTGCAACACTAAGCGCTGTGTTGAAATCGAGGTGCTGAATTACCAACAAATGAAACATTAAGTAGTTAATTCAGCCAGACAGGTTCCATAATTCAGATCGTGTATGAGTCATTAGTGTCTTATTTTTATTCTGCATTAAAAAGCGGTGCTGTCGTGACAATTTCACTTTAATATGTAAACAGTGCAAAGGTGGGTGTCATCTATTTTACATAACCTTAGCATTGTACAACACAGTTCGTTTTACAGGTCGCATGAAAATTATATGACCTACTTGCTGCTACCTCTCAAATCGCATGGAGCATGCAAAAGACCCAAATGACCTTTTCTGAGGGATGTTTTCATGGATCTTGTTAGCAAGAGAGCAAAATAACCATTAATATTCACAACACACAAGTAGTAACAACAAGTAACAACACACAAGCAAGTGTAAGTGGTTATTAAAGCTGTGCTGATATTCAGTACGACAGCAAGTTTGTATGCCTGTAATATAAAAAGTTCTATAAGCAAGAAATTAATATTGAAACGTTTTCTCCGCTAATTCACAGCAAACCCACATATCACAGGACGTCTGCTAAAGATCTGGAATACATCTGCTGTGTAAAAACATCTTAGAAAAAGCAGTTTTGCATACATTCTACATCATAAAAATCTTACAGATATATTCTAGATGTCTGTATGACATCTGACAGGAAACGTCTGTCCTGACGTTGAGCAAACAATAAAAAAATACATATGTAAATGCAGACATCAAATAGACGTCTCCAAGATGTATGTATGTTATCAGGGAGTGATCCAAGCAGTAAAAATGTCAGTGTTTTGATACTAAATATTGGCTAACTTTTACACAATAACTTTTTACACAGATAATACAAACCCAACGGTACATAATGCTTAATATACAGTATTTAAATGGTATTCTTTGGTGAGAAAATAAATGGCATGTACAACATTGTAAATGTAAAACGCCTGAAGTCCTTAACCAAAAAAAGCTTCATTCCTTTCCAGAGTTTTGCGGCCAAAGGCTACACAGGCTTTTTACAGCATTTCTCAATAGAGCCATCAAGCAAGGGGCCAGAGAACAGTAGAGCTGTCTAGAAAGAGATCCACATCAAAGACTGTTCGGAAGGGCTACTGTAAAGTGCACCAGGGGCTCTGAGTGACGCTTTCTTAAGATAAAATATATTTTATGGAGCTGTTTTGAATGACCCAAAATGCTGTTCTAGGGTCAGTTCGAAGCTGTTATCCTTTCATTGCTAAAAGTCTGATGGAGGCAAATTCTACAAACGTCTGATGATTTCACTGCTTCCCTTTCTCATGCTGAACAGACCCCCACACAGACGTCATCCTAATCCATTCTGGTCTCTCAGTCGAACACAATGAATGGAGATAACAGAATATGTTAAACTAAGACCATCTCTTCTCCATCCTACCCTTCGATGGCCTTCTCTTAAGGATAGATGACCAAATTACTTTCAGCCGCTGTGACAGAGATGTGTTACATAACGTTTAATTAAAAATACTCTTTTCAAACCAGCTGTACTCCAGCTAGCAAAGAAATGGAAACAGTCAGCCAGCCATCATTGTATTAGACTTGACATTGACAGAGGCAGCTTTAAGAGACGAATAAGATAAAATTGTGATTCATCAGGTTTTCCTTGGCTGGAAGTCTCTTTTTAAAGGTCAAATGGCAAAACTTACAATTGAAATAACTTGAACATGAGGACATCACACTGATTCAAAGAGAAAACCTTTCTGTTCGTTTTTGTAAGGTGTGTTTAGACCGGAAGAGTCAAATATGTTCAAACACAGTAAGAATGACATGCTAAAAAAATAGTGCATTACATGATGACCTGATATTCACAACTATTTGCAGGTGGCTAATAAATAAAAAAGTCACACAACCATTCAGTAAATAATTCTCTGTTTAAATTGTGTGTTAAATTGTTGTATTTGTATAATTAATTTTAATAATTAAACATTTTTTTCGCTGTCTTCATAAGTTTATCAACAAACATGCGTTTTGTCTTACCTGCTGTTGAATTTCTCTGGATGTTTCTCTCTCATCAAGTGAAAGCGATGTGCGATGGATGCGTCCTACAGAAAACAAGAAACACAGGTTTACACTTTTACTTCACTAAACTTAAAAAAACAGTATTAAATATTAGTATTAAGCATTTTATATGCGATTAATCACATCCAGAATAAAAGTTTGTGTTTACCTAATATAAATCTGTGTACTGTGCATATTAACATTGCATTTATAAACACATACACATTTGCATATTTAGGAAATATTTACATGTATTTATTTATATATACCAATAATTTAAATTATATTATAAATGTTGATTAATTTTTAGATTTTTCTTAAATATATGCATGTATGTGAATGTGTTTATAAATACAAATTAAATATATGCACAGTACACATACTGTACATAATATATATTATGTAAAAACAAACATTCATTATGTATTTAATCATTTCACAGCCCTAATTTATATACATCTAAAATTATTATAAAATACTATATGTATATACCGTTTCATCGGATGCACACGCCTGGACTGCCGTTAACTTCCGGTCTGTGTTTGTTTATTGCTCTGGCTAGCGTCTAATAATATAACTATTTATATTTTATATAAATTTATATTTTATTTTATGTTAATATTCATTTATTTTATGTTGATAATCATTTATATTATTATTTTATTGTGTAATGATTGTATAAACGATCTGTTGAATTTTGCTGTATGTTAATTATATTAAATTTGTTGAATGCGTCGTGTATCTATCGCATTTAAAGAAACCGTATGGGACATTGACATCTAGCGGTTGAGCTTGGTATCGCAGTCTAAATTCAAAATATAGGAGAGGCAAGTTTAGCCAAGTAAGGGTTCTACGCAGTTTCTTTAGCTTGTTATCACCAGAAATAATCTACAGGCACTTTATTATTTGCAAATGTGTACCGGAACTTAAGGGCAGTGCACGAACGTGTGCATGCGCAGTAACGTTTGTTTATGCTGTTGCTTTGAAACTGTCAATATTTATATTAATATGAAATAAGTATGAAGTCTCTAGCTTATGAGCTACAGGGTTGTTGACAGTCTGCACAGACAAAACGCCCATGTTAAGAAACGGTACCCCTGGGCCATAACGTCATTTAGACATGACCCATACAATACTGCATAGAAATTCCTGGTAAAGATGTTCAATGTTAAATGTGGAAAGTGCTTTGAAATCCACCTTACAGTGGCATATTGAGAGGCCGGCCCCATTTCAAATCAATTTGAGGGGCAATTTACTCTCTCGCACAATATAACCAGAAAATAAGAGATGCTCAGGTATTTAGCAGTCAACTGTTTTTAGTGGAGGGGGGTGAGGGTCACCATCTCTGTTGCCGTGGCTGGAGGTTAAGATAATCGTGCAGATAGGCCTTTCAGAAAAAGTAGACAATTCTATAAATGGGTCCACAGTACTCGAGTGCCTGAATACTACAGTGAAGCAGGATGAATAAATGATGCCATCAGAAGGATAAAGGCTTTCCAGGAATGAGTGGAGGAAAGAGAAATGAACAAAATAAGACAAGTGACAAAACTTTTACAGCAGCACTGTGCACCCAATCAGACACATGCTGTAGCCTACTTGATTGTTACCCTGAATGACACACTTTCAAGGGTTTTCCGCAAAAATCCATCGACTGTTTCACATACTCCTGGAATCAAGTGCTATTAGCTCAGCTAAAAAACAATGGCTGGTGGCTATTAAAGTGCCTTAATATAATATAAATACATTCCAGGTGAAAAGCATTCCACAATGCCTACCAGCAAGAAGAATTGTTAGCGTAAGAGTAATTTCTTTAAAGTAAGATTAACATAATCAATTGTAACGAATATATTACATGATCATTTAAAAGCATAAGATTTTCTGCATTTGCAGCTCCAACCCGAAGCATGCTGCCAGTGAAGCAGCCTTGATTAAAATCAAAGCAACAGCGGCACAACAGAAAAGCTAATTGATGAATTGGGTCTGCAGCCGCAACTGATGATTTCTATATTTACACACGCACACATAAAGACAGAAGAGCTCAAAGCCACCACATCCTTCATCAGGCCCAGACCCCTGTGCATGCACATAACACCTGTCTCAGAATTTATTTGTGTAATGCTCACCGTATCACGGGCTCAGACAGGGAGGAAGCGTGCAAGGGTGAGATTCTCAGGGTTTGATAGCTGCTGGCACGTCGATCGAGCCACGAGCGGACGATACTCCGTTAGCACCTGTGCTGGCTTCCTGCCCGTGCTCGCAGGTGCCATAGCGGTCACATGGGAGAGGATATAGGAAGTGTGTGTGTGGGGGGGATAAATGAAAGGGCGGTGGACTCGTA
The DNA here is from genome assembly GCF_024868665.1 of Triplophysa rosa. Lineage (NCBI taxonomy): Eukaryota > Metazoa > Chordata > Actinopteri > Cypriniformes > Nemacheilidae > Triplophysa > Triplophysa rosa. Next base: position 15,513,665 of record NC_079895.1, read on the forward strand.
TCCCACACATATCCAAACATAAGATATAAAGCTTTGAGCTCTGCTTATCTTTAAACAGATAGTACAGAACATTGCTGTGTTTTTATTTTACTAGAGCGCAGGGAGAATAAAATGTTTACATTAAGAATGTTTATACTACGATTATTCGCATCCAGAATAAAAGTTTGTGTTTACATAATAGTCTGTGTACTGTGCATATTAATTTTGTATTTAGAAACACATACATTACACATACATGTGTAGAAAATATTTACATCTATTTATTTATATTTACCGATATGTAAATTATATATAAATGTTTATTAATTTTTATATTTTTCTTAAATACAATATATGCATGTACTGTATGTGTAAAAATAAATACGTACAGTACACAGACATATATTATGTAATAAACACAAACTTTTGTTATTATTATTATTCTTAATCATTTGACAGCCCTAAAGGCAAGCTGATCAGGAGACACTGCGATCCAAAAACAGTTCTTCAATATATGAACAACTTCCAGATACAAGCGTTTAATGTCAGGTAAAAAACGCACTATGTGACGTTTTTCTCTTTATCGTGATATTTTTGGATTCCAAGAAAGTCCACACGGGTGTTTTACAAATGTGTGAAATGGAAAAGGACAGAACTGTACATCAGGAATGACAGCATGTGAATGACGGGCAATGACTGAATACCATGAGACAGAGCGCCGCATGACACTTCACTAAAAAGAACAACACAATTATCACAAACCAGGATGCCATCCTCCAACTACACCGCTCCTGTCAACTGACATTCCCTTTCTGTCGGTCTCTCGACGTTGTGTCGAGCCGACAGATGGGGTTCGCTCTTGAGAACCTATCAACTTCTGACTAGTTTAGAAAAGGCCAATGAAATTGGTGAATGAAATGTGCATGCCTGACTCCGCCCCCGGATATCTGGGTATAAAATGGAGACGGCGTGCTGTATTCATTCACCTTTTGTTCTTTGGAGCCTTCACACTGATCGACTTCGAGACTTCAAACTCTACGCCAAAGGTATCTTATGACGTGGTGCAGCGGACTGTCCCTTCCTGCAGCGACTTCCCCTGGGTGTCTCGGCAGTGCCAGAAATGTTAGAGTTTTTTTCTCTAAAAGAGCAAATTTCTCCAGCGTGGCATGTCCCGCTGTTCTCGTGGGTGCAACACACTCATCGAGGAGGGGGACGGACACGATGTCTGCATCCAGAACGCTGGGGCAGACGTTGTGGATACGTCCTGCCTGCACTGCGGGCGGTTGACGATTCAGACGTTGCGTAACGGGTGGCTGTGTTCCCACGGGACTCAGCCACCACCTCGTCTGCTCCCCGTTCCGTGATGGCAGGACTACGGCCCTGCCACCCGCTACGGCAAGCAGCGAGGGTGATATGAGGATACTGTGAGCGTTAATCCGCCAGCCACCGGCTCACGGACCGTTTGCACCTTGTCTCACTCGTCTGACCGTTCCACATGAGACGGTCCCACTGTCTTGTTCCTCAACCACGTACTCGGACACGATGCGTGATGATGAGATGTCTCTTGCAGCATTGGGGGGTGATGTACTGCCATCCGACTCCGACGATTCCTCGGGCTCCATCCCTCGGGGGGTCGAGCCCAGGAAGAAGAGGACGTCGAAATGTCAGCCATGCTTTCCCGGGCCGCCATGAGCATTGGGTTGCAGTGCCCGCACTGCCTCTCCTAGCGCTCGCGACTGGCTACATGGTGCCTCGGGTTTGAGCGCATCTCCAAACCGCGCCCGCCCCCGGTGCCGTGTTTACCGGAAGTGCACGAGGAACTTAGTAAGACCTGGAACGCACCCTTTCCGGCACGTTGACGTCAAACAAAGTTCTGTCACCCTCTCTTCCCTCGAGGGGGAGGCCGCTAGAGGATACGTCGATGTCCCCCAGGTGGAGTGTGCCGCTGCGGTGCACTCGTCCCCGCAGGCAGCGGCCACCTGGGGGGCTCGACCTAGACTCCCGTCCAAAGCATGTGGGTTCTCGGCATCTCTGGTGTCGAGAGCTTACATTGCGGCGGACCAAGCTGCCTCCTCTCTCCACGCTATGGCTCCTGCCAGGCCAAGGCGTTGAGAGAGCTCCACGAGGGAAGACCGACCCAGCACTTATGCAGGAACTCCTCGCCGCCACCGACCTCGCTCCACGGGCGACCAAGGTGGTCGGGCGATGTCCACACTTGTGGTCCATGAGAGACACATCTGGCCGAACCTTGCACAAATGAGTAACGCCGAGAAGGTCCGCTTTCTCGACGCACCCATCTCGCAAGGGGGGGGGGCTGTTTGGTGATACTGTCGAGCCACAGTTCTTGACAGTAAAGAAGCAGACAGAGGATATCAAGCATATCCTCCACCGCCGCGACTCGGCCACCCTCGGCCGTCGAGTCCCGTGCATCGTCTGCTTCCCAGCAGCCCTGGTCCTCTTCGATGCCCTCTGGCTCTGGCGCCCCCCACTCAGGCGGCCCCCCCCCGGAAGAGACATCGAAGAGGAGACCATCGCCCCGTCAGCAGCAGCGGCGAAAGCAGAAGCGGCCCTCATGGGAAGACCCCAGGGAGATTGAGAATACCATCGGGCCCGACCCCAGCCATTCCACCTCATCATCCCCAAAAAAGGGGGGGTTGCTAGATCTGCGTACCCTGAACAGGCACCTACTCAAGCTGCCATTCACGATGCTCACGCATAAGCGCATCCTGGCGTCTACCAGATGTCAAGATTGGTTCATGGCAATCGACCTGAAGGATGCTTACTTTCATGTCTAGCTTTCGAGGGTGGGCATATCAGTACAGAGTCCTCCCTTTCTGTCTGTCCCTGTCTCCACGAGTCTTCACGAAGATCGTGGAAGCCGCCCTCACTCCCCTCAGGGAGAGAGGTGTGCGGGTACTAAACTATCTCGACGACTGGCTCATCTGGGCACACTCGCGAGATCTGTTGTGTACACACAGGGACCTAATGCTAGGGCACCTAGATCGGTTGGGACCACAGGAGCCTGGCTGATTCAGAGCGCGCTCAGTCAGTGTTGAACTGCTTGAAACACTTCAGGCAGTCAGCGGTCCCTCTGAAACTTTCAGAGGCTCCTGGGCACATGGCATCCTCAGTGGGGGTGGTCCCCCTTGGGTCGATGCACATGCAACCGCTCCAACACTGGCTACAGAGTCGGGTTCCCTGGAGAGCGTGGCACACCGGCAGCAGGCGTATGGTCATCACGCCTTTCTGCCGACGCACCCTGACCCCCTGGTCTTCAATGACCTTCTTGCGGACAGGGTCCCCCTAGGGCAGGTGTCAAGGCACGTCATGGTGACGACGGATGCCTCCCTGCAGGGTTGGGGTGCCGTGTGCAACGGGCACGCAGTGTCGGAGGGTGGCATTCGCTCACGGCAGCTAATATGACTCGCCCGACGCCTCCTCCTCTGGAGTCAGCAGGTGATCAGCTCCCTGCGAGCCACACACATCCCAAGCGACCTGAACCAGACAGCTGATGCGCTCTCTCGTCAGTCGACACCTCGCGGAGAGTGGTGACTCCATCCCCGCGCAGTCCAGCTCATATGGGAGCAGTTCGGCCAGGCGCAGGTGGACCTGTTTGGCTCCCCGGACTCCTCCCATTGCCCGCTTTGGTACTCCCTGACCGAGGGACCCCTCGGCACGGATACCCTAGCGCACAGCTGGCCGCGGGGTAAGCGGAAGTATGCCTTCCCCCCAGTGAGCCTCTTTGCACAGGTCTTGTGCAAGGCCAGGGAAGAGCAGCTCTTTGTCTGTTTTGGAGGTCAGTAGAAGGGGAGGGCTGTCTCCAAACAGAGGCTGGCGCACTGGATCGTGGATGCCGTCGCTACGGCATACCGATCTCAAGATCGCCCCTGCCCGTTAGGAGTGAGGCACACTCCTCATGGGCACTGGCTCAGGGCGCCTCTCTGGCAGACATCTGCAGAGCTGCGGGTTGAGTTACGCCCAACACCTTCGCGAGGTTCTAATACCTATGCGTGGAACCGGTGTCAGCCCACGTCCTGCACGGCAACATGTAGGACCGGCAGCCGGTAGGGCGTACACCTGCGAAAGCCCTTCCCCCTTCCTCTAGGGGGATCAGCAGCTATTTACGCCTCCCTTCTTTCCCCACTGGGTAAAGAACAGGCATTCCATCCATCACTAAGCACCTTCCTGGGGTCAGGCTGGGCAGAGCAGCCCTGCCCCCTTAGGCCGGGGAACAGTTGAGTTATCTACCACATAGCTCTAACCGGACCTAGTGCTCCAGACGTGGTAACCCCTCCCCCGTGGGCGGGTCTGTCTGATGTATCCTCATGAATGGTTCCCACCTCGGCAACCCATGACCTCCCTAGGTGGACCTCCACCTTGCAGTTAACTCCTTCAGTCCGCATGTTTTCCCATGAGTTTTCCACTGATGGTGAGACCATGTGGTGTCTCCACTAATTCCTCCCTATGGTAGGTAGTGGTCTATGTAGCGTTTTTCCCCCAAGGGGGTATAATGCTTACACAGTGGCCCTTACGGTGCCGGCCGGCTTCTCGCTGTTAGAGAATCAAGGCCTCCGCCCGTGACGGCCGGTGGCAGGGGCTTCCCACCTTTTTTAAAAAGCTCTGGGACCCCCTACCTCTCCTCTGGACGGTTACAATTTCGCACTAACGCTCACGCCTGACTCGCCCAGGCCAGTCAGCGTCGCTCCGCTAGAGATTGTGACGCGGCACAGTGCTGTGGCGTTTTCCATAGGAACCCCATCTGTCGGCTCGACACAACGTCGAGAGACCGACAGAAAGGGAATGTCTTGGTTACGGATGTAACCTCAGTTCCCTGATGGAGGGAACGAGACGTTGTGTCCTTCTTGCCACAATGCTGGCCGCCCGCCGCAGCGGTCGAGGGATGCTCAGGCTCCTCAGACCAAAAGGTGAATGAATGCAGCACGCCATCTCCCTTTTATACCGGTTATCCGGGGGCGGAGTCCGGCATGCAAATTTCATTCGCCAATTTCATTGGCCTTTTCTAAACTAGTCAGAAGTTGATAGGTTCTCAAGAGCGAACCCCATCTGTCGGCTCGACACAACGTCTCGTTCCCTCCATCAGGGAACTGAGGTTACATCCGTAACAAAGATGTTTTCATGGCCCTTTATGGACCAAGACATTAATTCTTCATGTCAAACTTTGACACCAACAAACAAACCTCAAAAAACAAGTAAACAAAGTCAAGATCTAACAGTACCATAATATCACCATAATCCTTTGAGACACAGCTTCTGTTTAGTTTCTCAGCCTCTTATTTGTTGTGTATTTTCAAACAGTTTAGATAACCAGATACAAAAGTCCTCCAGGGCATTATTATGATTCATCCCAAACTGTGCGCAGTGGCAGAACAGGGACACCATGTCCTCCACTAGGACATATCCTGTCCCTATGGCATGAAACTGTGGGCTTAACTGTTCTTGGCATTCTCTCTTTGATTCCAGGCTAAAGGTTGTACTGTACATGATTCTAGAGTTTGTATCATTTATAGATCAAATAACAAACTAATTGAACATGAACAATTTTGAAAAACATTTCAGCTGTCCATGCAATTTATTATAAAATAGCAATGAACATTTAAGGTAGGACTATCATGATGTCAGATCTTCCCTACTATTGGCTGTCGACAGAATCAACAATAAAATGATCATAAAACTTACATTTAAAAAATAATGAATAATGCTATCGTCAAAATTATCTTTAATGTTGTTTATTTTGAATTTTTTTTTTTGGCCAGTGAATCACATTCAAGTATATGAATAGGTGGAGGTGGAGCGAGAACCTTTAACCATTGTGACTCTTAAAGTGATAATTCACCCAAAAAGGGAAATCATGTCATCATTTACTCGCCCTCTTGTCATTTCAAACCTTTATGACTTCCTTTCCTCCGCAGAACACAAAAGAAGATATGTTGAAGAGAGTTGGTAACCGAACAGCACTGGCTAGTTAACAACATTCTTCAAAATATCTTCTTTTGTGTTCTGCAGAAGAAACAAAGTCATACAGGTTTGAAATGACAAGAAGGGGAGTAAAAAATCACTCTCACGTACCTTCTCTGGATCTGTTCCACATTTTGATTTGTGATTTCTATTTCTTTTCTACTCTTTCTATCCTAAAAAACCCCACAAAAAAAAACTTAGCTTTGCATACTGTGGTAGGCTATATGAGAACAGTTTTACTGCACTCGTGCTTTTTGTTGTCCTTATGTTGTTCCAATAGCTTCTATTGTTTACCTCATTTGTAAGTCGCTTTGAATAAAAGCGTCTGCTAAATGACTAAATCTAAATGTAAATGATGACAGAATTTTCATTTATGGGTGAATTATCACTTTAAAGCAAATTTTAAATATGTGCTGCACAATATCATCATATGTGTAGCATTAACACAATATCGATAATATGATTTTTATTAAATAACACATTGGTTATTTTCCAGTACTGATATACAGTGACACCCTTAATTCAAGTTGTATTCTGTATGTAAATGATTAAAAACTTAATAGTTCTGTTCCTTGAAATTAAAAAACTACTAACATAAATTAAAATAAAAGGAAAATTAAAATACAAGGAATCAAGAAATCTAAATCATAAGAGAGAATTTCTTAAAGTAGTATATGGCACAGTATACATATACTGTATATTTATATATACAGTATATAAACATTATTTATGTGCACGCAGGTCAGATATTGGAAGACCAACCAATAGGATTAAACATATGTCATATCGCAAAAAAAAATTGCAATAGCTCAACACATATCACATTTATGTAGTATTGTAGAATTGAAAAAAATGTGCATCTTGAATGCACTGTAAGTGGTTTGTATAGGAAAAATTCATTTGGTCCACACAATTAACACAACACTGTCCTCCTGAGAGAATGTCTATCGACAGGGTGAAGAGGTGAGGAATATAAAGTGAGGGTGATATTCAGGCCGCTGTGACTGGTGTGTCTACACAGGGTTATTGTAGCGTGCTACCTGAGTCAGCGCCCATCTGTGCTCCTGTCATCCCGGCAGGGAGCAGGTGCACACGGGAGTTGTGAGGCTGTCCACATAAGTGTGAGCGTGAATCATGTGAATGCTGTATGTATGAATGTCTAAAACGCGTATGTGAGGTGAACGAGCGCTGTTTTCCTTCTATCTTTAAGACTGGCCAGGTGTCACTCAGCACGGTCATTCATTATGGTGGTAACCTGGCCTGATTTTGGCAGCCAAATACTTCCTGTCACTGATACTTCCCCTGACCTTCAGTCTGTGCCAGTACTACAGCCCTCCAAACCCACAAATACACTCACATACAAAGGCTGACAGCTTCTAAAATAAACACTCTTATCACACAGTTAGGGTTTAACGATCGAACAAATCGCTTGCTTTTTCCGTGACCCATTGAACCGGTGTGACCGTCGCACCTTTCACACCAAAATCCACAGATGCAACTATATTAGGTCATAAAGGTTTGGAATGACATGTGGTTAAGTAAATAATGAAGAACTTTCATTTTGAGTGAACTTTCCCTTTAAAACATTTCACCTGCACCTTTAATCACTAGTTAAGATATAAAACGGACAGCATGACTTTGGACTAAGCCAATACCTGCCGTGTTGTAAACACACTTCTGTGTCATTGGAGATGAAGGTGTGGTATGACACCGCACCAGCGAGAGCATGATGGAAGCGGGGCAGGCGTCTCCCTGGGGAGGGTGGGAGGCTAACGCAGATAAGTTGTTGATGTCAAGTGAGGTGGTTAGATTTCAGCTCTCAGGCCTGGGGGAGATGCTACTGCTGGAGCTTAACATGGTGAGGTGTCTTTAATGACTGCTGACGAGGTGTCTTTGCTGTCTTCAATTCCCCACAAGAGATTCTTTCCAGGGTGAACCCGATCATACGATCCCAATGCCACGTTAAGTCAGCACGATGATGTCTCAGAAATCAGACTCACATTGGTGCCTAAAGGGCCGTTCACATTATAACGATAACTATAAAGATGACTGTAACTGATCACCAATAGTTGCCAGAAACTGTCTGACAGTATGTTTTATCGTTAAACAGCTGGGAAAAATTGTTCTGACAGTGATCCCAATGATATCGTTCTCTATCTTTATCATTTTAGTTATGGTGCGAACCCCGCTATTCTCCTGAATCAATTTTTTTATAGTTATCGTTATAATGTGAACGGCCCTTTACACTGCCCACCAATCACCATCAGCTGAGGGTTCATGCAAAGAGGCCTATCATACCTATAATATCTAGTGGTTTGACTAGAGCAAGCAGCCCAGAAAGCACTTCTGGGCACTCATCTATATTTCTTATATTACAAAAAACTATTAGCCTTTGTCAAAATACATGGCAATTTTTGAAAGAAGATAGGGGCTGTTTTGGGTCTAGAGTCTAGATGGTGAAGTTGATGGTGAAGGCATGTAGTTGCAAATACCCAAGGTAAAGCACATATTCTGCACATATATAGCACATATATATTCTATATCCCTAATCCTACCCAATACCTAAACCTAACCACTATCATACTAACTTTTAATAAGCACCAAATTAAAAGTTTATTGAGGCAAAAGTCGTAGTTAACGGTTTGTTAATAGCGAGAATTAGACCTTGAAATAAAGTGTGACCAATTTGGGGGGAAAACATACAAGTGTAATTTTTACTGTAATACTATTTAGGACTAAATTGGTCCAGTTTATAGTTTATAAAAGTGTACTTTTTTACAACTAGGTTTTTCATTTGAACTGGCACTTTAATATTTGTAGCACATTTTTTAGTTTATGACAGTACATTTTAAAGTACACTTTTGGAGTCTCTACACTGGCTCCCTGTAAGAGACCGTATTGAGTTTAAAATCCTTATGTTAACATTTAAGGCTTTGCATGACCTGGCTCCGAGGTACCTGTCTGACCTGTTATTGCCGTACACACCATGTCAAAATTTGCGCTCTTCTTAGTGTGGTCTTTTAGTGGTTCCCAAGACACGGCTTCGCATCATGGGTGATAGAGCATTCTCCTCATACGCTCCTAAGCTCTGGAATTCTCTACTGGCAGACATCAGGGAGGCAAATTCTCTTGCGATTTTTAAATCTCTTCTTAAAACATTTTATTTTAGGATTGCTTTTACTTGATTATATTATTTGTTTTCGTTGTTGTTGTGTTGTTTTACAAAGTTTTTTTACAAATTGTGTTGTTTTACCTGATGTGATGTCTACTGTGAAGCGCTTTGAGAAAGCAACTTTTAATTGCGCTATACAAAATAAATGTATTATTATTTTTATTAAACTTCTAGTTAAAGGCGGGGTGTCCGATTTCTCTTAGCTGTTGTTGATGTTCAAATCACCAAAACAAACACACCCCTACCCCCATCTGTCGCTTTCGTTAGCGCTCGGCTCGGCTAGTGTCCGTCCTGTGCACCCTACTGCTGATTGGCTACAAGGTGTTTTGGTACTCGGCCCGACTCAGTTGTCTAAAGCATAATTCGGAAATCGGTTACCCCGCCTTTAATGTTACTTACAACTAGATACTTATGTCCAGATTTACTAACAGCTTGTGGCAACGCAAACGCCTCTTTTGGCGTAAAAACTACTGACGGTATTTACTTAAGACACGCTACAAAACTCCAACTGCTATTAGAATATTAATGATAATATTAAACCTATTTCTACCTTTTTACTATGTTTATTTTAATTTTATTTCGCCTAGTTGTGCAAGCATTATCGAGGTTGTAGAGTGCATGTGTGTTTGTGTGTCTGTGTTTTGAGCACGTGTATATGTGGGTCTTTATGAACCTGTGTGTGAGTGTTTTTGTGTTCGGTGAGTGTGTTTACTTTCTTCTTACTTTCCTTCTATAAATTTAATGTTTTTCTTATAGTCAATATGTTTCATGTACAGCTGCTTTGTAACAATGAAAATTGTAAAAAGTGCTATATAAATTGAGTTGAGACACGCAGTGAAAATTAGCGCTAAAAAGGCATGGATACTGCTGTTTTTGACACTGACCTTATTGCATTTAGGAGTTTCCTCTTCAGACACAAACTATATAGGAGGAGAGTATTTAAATAAATCACACAACGCAATTTACTAAGGTTTGCTCTCGTCATTGTACTGGTACCACATGCACTAATTTGCGCTGCTCTTGGTAGATTACGTTGGTCATTATGGGAATGAGATATTGCGCCTGTGTTTTTAATGTGCGTCTTGTTAGTATATCACCCACAGAAATTTCCTCTCCCATCGCTGCTCTTTTAAACTGCACTGTCGAGCTATTTTGCCATGTTTAGTAAATCTGGCCATTAGTTTTCTTACGTTTTTTTAAGTCAACTTAATGTCCTTATAAAATTCTTGTACTTATACACTTTAAAGTGTTTTAGGTACCAATTGTAATACTTCAAATATACCTTTAACTGTACTTTAAGGAGATTAAAGTAGTTAAAGTAGAAAAAAATCAGAAAGATTACCAAGAGATTAAAGTAGTTAAAGTACAAAAAAAATCAAAAAGATTACCAAGAGATTAAAAGATTATACATTTTTCTGGCAATATAAGTCAAGTACAGTTAAGTTTAATTTTAGTACATGAAGAGTTCATTTGCAAAAACACTTTTTAAAATTCAAAAATAAAGATTGAAAAATCATGATTTTATTGTGCATTCCAAGTAATATCAATCAAACTGCAGTTGGGTTGTTTTGATATAGTAATAACCAAAAAACACAAAATCATAACACAAAAAAACATGATTTAAACATGATCTGTTTTTGAAAATAAACTTTTCATATTTTTTTAGAAGAACATATAGACTGAAAGTATACTTTCTTGTATTTGTATTCTAATAGCACACTTGAATAAACTGGTAACTATCCAAACCTCGAATGCAAATGCTCGAACTGAGAGTTCATATTGACTTATCAAGATATTTACTGCGCTCATATAATGCACCAACGCACTGAACATTTCTTCTCTTTCCACAAATTGGTAATTAGTTTACCTAAATAGAAAAAGAGCTCTGTGACTGTCACAAATGATGAAACAAGTAACCATGGTGGTGATGATAATAGTCTGGAAACCGCAAACGCCATGGCAACCTCAACGGATAGTGGCTGGAAAATGTTTACGGCTGAAACAGCATTACTAATGATTACATCAGTGCATGAGTCACCAGCACTGCTTTACTCAGGTGTCACTGGCTCCCAATGAGGAGCCATCTGTCCTCTCCTCCTGGACTCCCAGCACCCTGTTCCTCTGCTCCAGCATCATGCCATGCCACACCATGCCATCGCAGAGACGCTGGAAGTCTTCTACAATACTTCCTGTATCCACCAAAACTGAAATCAATTTAAATGCAACAATCATTTATTAACTCGACAGTCTCATTTTGCATTTGCACTTGAGCATTAGGCCATCACTTTTATTCAAAGCAACTTGCAGTGCATTTAATTTCATTACGGTTGTTTCTTTGGAATTGTACCTACAACCTTGCCATTGTATGTGTCATTCTTTACTAATGTAGATGCAGAAACACCACAAGATCCAGCTGAGCAACAGAAACTCTAATAAGCCTAAATCACTTGCTGAATAGTCAGTTATGATGTGCCATTTACTACAATTTACCGCAGAGCCTTTTATCCATAATGACTTTTACAAATGACAGAGTTTTTGTATGAATTAAATATGGAGTGAGCATTCTGCATGTTTCCATCCACTTTAAACGCCCCCCCCGGAACAGCACGTCCTCGCGCCGACAAGGTCCAACTGAGGAAGGAGGGTGGGGGTTCAGGAGGTTGACGAGGGGCAGGCAAGGGGCAGGCAATGGGGAGAGGAAGTAGTCTATGGGGCCAGGGTGGTGAGGACAGTGGGAGGAGCTAGGGGACCTGGAGCAGGAGGAGCCAGGTGGTGGTCGAGAAACCAGCCAGGGTGACGGCCCACGGGGGTGTCAACGGAGGGAGGAGCCATGGTGGAGGGTGGGATGGCTGGCAACACCAGGGGGCCGAGTGACGGAGATGATGCCAATGGAAGAGGAGCCCAGGGTGGAGCCACACAGACGGAGAGCCAGCGTGACATCGAGGAGAAGGCCAAGGTGAAGCCGGTGGCTCAGGTGACCAAGGCGGAGACGGGGATCCGGAAAACCGCGGCGGAGCCTGAGCCACCGAGGGTGAAGGTGGAGCCGGAGGGAAGGAGGAGCCTGACAGAGCCAAAGGGGCAAAGCGACAAGGCTTAGCCGGAGGATTGGAGCCCGGTGGCGGCGGATGGTCAACAACTGACCAAGGCGGAGCTGGAGGGACGAGAGAGCCGTTGGGATGACGGGCCACGGTGGAGATGAGGGAGACAGGAGCCAAGGTGCAGCCACTGGGTCAGAGTGCCAAGGTGGAGTCTGGGCCTAGGAGGCTAGAGGTGGACACATGGGATACTCAATCCCCAAGGTAGCTGGCGGCTGGAGATCCCGAAGCTCATCCGATCCAACGGCGCTGGCATGCAGAGGGTGAGCTGAGGGGTCTCCGGATGCCAGCAGATCTAGGGCAGATGGACTGGCTGATGGTAACAGAGGAGGAGGGAGGCTGGGCGGGACCTGCTTGGACGCTGAAGAGGTGGTGTTGGCTGACGAAAAGCTGGCTGGGACCAGTGGGGACTTGGAAGAGCTGGGCGGGACCAGCGGGGATGGCAGCAGCCAATATTCCTCTTCATTCACCCAGTCAGATATGGCAGAGTCCAATAACAGCTCACCCTTTGCGATGGGAGTGTGGGTGGGGCTTCCCTCTAGCCCGTCAAACTCCACGAGTACTCCCACAGCGGCACATGATGTTGCCGGCTCACGCACCTGGTCAGACGGGAGAGTTGAGGCTCAGGCCCCTGGGGCGATGACAGGCTCTTGCTTTGCAGTGAACACAGGCTCTCCATCTGCGTGGGGCTCTGGCAGACACTCCATGTAGCAGGGTGATGGTTGATGGCTGGTCTCTCGGATGGGAGCAGGGCTGGAGATGTCCTTGGCTGGGCAAATGAAAAAAAATAGTCTATTATTCTCCAGCACCCACTCCACAAAAGCGGCGAATTCCTCCCGGGGGCTCACTCAGCCCGTGGTCATAATAGAAACAGAGCGAGCAGTCAGGGAAGTTCGTAAGGCACGCCAAATCTAAAAAGTCCCTGGTGTGGTCCTCCAGTGAACGGTCTCCCTGCTCCAGGCAGATGAGCTTGACAGTAGGGAAAGCCATCCGGGAGCGGGGAAAAACAAAAAATGTTTTAAACATTTATATATTTACATTTAATCATTTAGCAGACACTTTATCCAAAGCGACGTACAGAGAGTTCAGGGAGCAATAATCGATTATCATACAGGAGCAATAATACAATAGATGCTAATACAAAGTTACTAGTTTCAACAAAAGCTAGACCACTAACTGTTGAGAGAAAGAGAGAGTTTTTTTTTCTTTTTCTCATTTGTCTGTCAAGTATGGGTTTTAAGTAGTTTTTTGAATGTTGTGAGAGATGTGGTTGACCGGACTGAGTAAGGAAGAATGTTCCACCAGGAAGGAGTTGTGAAGGAGAATGAGTGGGAAAGCGATTTACTGCCCTTTTGAGAAGGTAATACAAGATGCTGCTCGTTCGCAGAACGCAGGGATCTTTATGGGGTGTAGGAGTGTAGGAGGGTGTGAAAGTATGCCGGTGCAGATCCAGTGATAGTCCTGTAGGCAAGCATTAGTGACTTGAATCTGATACGGGCTTCAACCGGTAGCCAGTGGAGAGAAAAGGGGTGTCATGTGAGTCCTTTTGGGCTGTTGGAAGACGAGGCGTGCTGCTGCGTTCTGAACCAGCTGGAGCAGTTCACCAGCGTCACTCCAGCGAAGTGAAATTTCAAAAATAAAGGTTGCTCCCCTTTTATGCATAGTACACACAAATAAATAAAACACACAAACAAACAAACCCATGCCACTAGTTGCTGTTTTCAAAGTCTCAGTGTATGAATCCCGTAATAATCTGTAGAGTTAATGTTATACCACCAATGCATCTAAATGCACATGGCTAATTTTCTTCCTTCGCAACTGAGCACAAAGTTTCTTCAACAACTAAACATTCATAATATCATCTGACATTCTTCTCCTAAGAATGTATGTTCTTCTTAATGTAACATGCCCATTTTTTCAAATCTGTTTAGATTCTAAAAGTTATTGCTGATTCTGCAAATTAAGCTCAGACAGGTGAAAATATTACACTTGAAAATAATATTCATAAACTGAGTTATATTAAAATATAATGTTGTCTTGTGAGAACTAGCCCAGTGCCAAGACATGCACCGACCCACATGGTACAGTCAGTCCACATTACAAGACTCAGGATTCACAGTATAGGCCATTGTCCATTCATAGTCAGCACTCAGACTCTTTAAGTCTTTTTAAGTCTTTTTAAGTCTTTTTAAGTCTAGCAAACTGTATCATCATCAAACAGACCCGACCACCATTACACACCGGATTATATTTTCCATTTAATTTGACAAACTTTGCATCAATGTAATTTTTACATTGTTATGAATGCTTTTTTAATTTAATACATACTATTTAATTCCAATGTTAATTGCAAACTTTATATGTATAATGCGTAAAAGATCTTCAGCTAATGTACAATCAAATTGAGAGTATAAATGTATTTAACCCTTATATAATATGCTTATATATTGTTTTTGTATTGAAAGGTATATTAACTAGTAATCACCTAAGTAATGTTCAATAATTCAATTTGCTATAAAATGCTGCTAAAAATGCTTTCAAAAACAACTAGAATGTTTATTTTGTGTCACAGACACACATCAACAATTTCTCAGTTCGGCACCAGCAACAAAAACATTTCTGCGGTCTGTGCCATTGGCTGATGAAAACACAGCCCATACTGGAAACAGTGGGATGCTAAGCCGAGTTATATAACGGCCCTAAAGTGGCACATTCTTTCTTACTTTTTTTTTTCACGCCACCTTGTCTAAGGGCGTACTCTCACTAGGCAATCTGAACTGTGCCCGAGCACGTTTGACCCCCAAAGCCTGGTTCATTTGACTAGTGTTATCGCTCCGTATCGCGCCCGGGCACGGTTCGTTTAGCTGTCCCTGGCTCGCTTGGACGAGGTGGGCCAGAGCATGGTGCGGTTGGGCTCGGGCGTGGTACACATGTAGTGTGAGCGCAAATCGTGCCAGAGCGCAGAACTGAAAGCATGATGTAAATTATGTGACTGTTTAAATTCCTCCCTGAGATTCAGCTGTCACCATAAAAAACGGATACACAGTGCACTTACACGTGCAGGCTAGTGTCACCGCACCCAAAACGACTCCAGGTTTGTCAAACATAGCGCAACGTGTGTAAGGATTAGGGCTGTGCAAAAATATCGATACATGTAACTATTGCAATATTTTTTTTCTGATAGTGTATCGATAGTGATACCTCTACTATCGGTATTTTTTTAAAGTCATATTATATACATACGTCCGAAAGTAATTAAGTGGAAGCGAGCATATCGAAAACTATAAGAACGCTTCGAGGTCTCAGAGCTGATGTGTGAGCGTGCTTTAGTTTTAAAATTAAGGCATGGAGTAATGAGTTATATAAAATAAATGCTGTTTGTAAGCTTCGCAAGTCATGACCTACCAAGTCACTTGGCTACTGCAGTGCATTAGACAAGAAGCTTATTCCAAAAAGTAACAATGACATTTAGTGTGCTTTCACGGATGTGACACCAGCACATTTACAGCACGGATGAACCAGAGGTTTTATACTGCCCATGTTCAGTGTTTTAACTGTAATGCACCACAACAGCCAAGTGACTTGCGTGAGCTCCTTATTCCCCTCTGATACCCACTTGAGGGGCGCAATCCACAGTTTGAGAACCCAAACCTCTGATCTTAAGGTCCATGCATCGCATGAGCGCAGGCCAGCGGGGGAGTGGGGACAATCGCGCTCGGGCACAGTTGAGAGCAACCGGGATAAATGTGAGTACGCCCTAATACTTGTGTGTGTGCCTCCTGCCACTCCGCACACCTTTTTTCATTTGGGTCAGATGGCCCTTTCAGATCACGCTATTTCTGGCCATTCTAAATATGGACTACCTGGCACCCAGAGATAAAGCAGCGTTCATCCAACACACCTGGGATCTGCCTGATTATAATAGACTGTTGGACATTATTCAGATATGAAAGCAGACATACTATTTTTAGCAGCCTGTTCTAAAAACAGAACAAAAATTAATCATTAGCTAAACAAGAGGAGGTAGATGTTCTCACCGAGACCCACCTGGGCAGCGACTGAACAGAAATTCAGCATTATTTGTAGATGACCTGATGAGCGTTAACTCCTGCATTTATTACATTTTGTTCTCATTTTAAGATAAATATTTATTACATTAATTATTTCCTGAAGGTTCCCGCAGTAAGTCCCTGTAGCACTGACCATCTACCTGGCAAAATCACTGATCAGTTCTTAGTAATAAAACATTTTGTTATTATTGGTTATATAATCTGCCTCACATGTTGATTTATAACAAACAAGTACATGTAATTTGTGAAAGACAAAGTTTCGTCCAGCAACAAAAATAATAATAAAATATTGATTTGACATTCAACTGCTCTCAATAAATGCTTGATTATAACAGCAGCATGGGATATAACATTTGAACAGTGGAGGGTTGCTAAGCAACTGTGTGTGAGAACGAAAGTTCTGTGCGATAATAAATCAAGTCACAGGCGTGAAACCGTTTCAGACGCATTAAATCACATCAGTAAAGTTTGAACATGTTATTGTTCCTCTGACAATGATAATTAATCCAAAATGCTACCCGAGAAAACAACGTTTAATTAATCCGAAATTACTGGAAAGAAAAGTTTAGCCTCAGGCCTGGGTAAAAATACTGAGGAGCGAGCGACGTTGACTGATGAATAAGGGAAGAAGGACGTGGGAGTTGTGAGGAGTTAGCATTAGCATCTATCAGTAAAATATTGCAGCTTTTGGTATAACCGAACGCAAGTGACTTTCATAGACTTCTAACGTTAAAGGGATATTTCACCCAAAAAGGGATATTTCACCAAAAAAAATGTTTTTTCAACCTCATGTCATTCAACACCTGTATATGACTCTTACTTCTGTGGAACACAAAAGAAGATATTTTGAGAAATGAATCAGTGGTTTTGTGTCCATTCAATGAAAGTCAATAGGGGCCAATGTCTGGCCAATGTCTGTCTTAATGGTTAGAGAGTCGGACTCATCACCAGAAGGTTGCCGGTTCGATTCCCAGGGCCGGCGGGTAACAACTGAGGGCGCTGCAGTGATAGCTGCCCACTGCTCCGGATGTACGTGTGTTCACCACTTGCTGTACGTGTGTTCACTACTCTCTGGATGGGTTAAATGCAGAGGTCACATTTCGGGTATGGGTCACCATATCTGACTAATAGGTCACTTTCACTTTAAACCTCTGTGAGCCATATGCATGTATAGTATGAATCTCACCACTCCGATGGAGAAATAGTTGTTGACTATGCTGTAGGGCACAGGGTCGCCCTTGTCCTCCTTATCGTCAGGGATGATGTCAATGTTCCAGCGGTCAAGAAGCACCTCTGTGCTGTGCTCAATATCCCTGAGGAACTTCACCAGACTGCCTCCTTCATAGCCTGTCAAGCAGAACACACAACCAGCGGTCAAACAAAATAAAAATGAAAATGTACAAAATAAAAATGTAGATGCCGTCACATAAAACACACATACACGTAACTTCTATTTATCTAAAATATTGTTTGAAAATAGTTTGAAAGAAAAAATAAGTATTCTGCCTATGATGGTGAATAGCATCACAATGTCAAAGTTCATGTAGTTTAATTGAAATTTCAACAAAGCAAGATCAGATAAACCGACTAAAGTATTACAATGTTGGAAAACTATGAACGTGTTGAAAACACTAAACTTGCATGACTGGGTGCTCAGTGAAGCGGTCCATATGTCTTGTAAAAACAGCTTTTTATGATTAACCGTTGATGTCACTTTCAAGAAGTCCAGTACTCAGGTACTCATGAACATCTTTAGTCTGTTCCTCAAATGACTTTAAAAGACTTGTAATACATTATATGGTATACAGAAAGCTTAAAACATATTCAAAGTTTTTTTGAACCTGCACATAAAAGCCACCAGTAGGCCAATGTTCCTCTAAATTCCTCTATTTTTGTCCAACAAATTAAAAGTAATTTGGAATGACACAATGGTAAGTTTGTATTTTTGAGTGAGTTATTCCTTTTAAAATAAAAGATAATCCATCCTGATGACATGAGAGATAAACTCAACTGATTAATTACACCACCAAGAGACTGAACTCCGTGTCCTTGGAGGATTTATTCAATGCCTGGCAACCCATCCACATAACATGCTCATGTCTTTGTGCCATATAGAGGATCCCTGAGGTGGATGAACTGCAATTACTTCTTAGAACAACCAGCAAGATACTTGGCCTGCGTGTTACCTCACCACCATGAAGGAGGCATCTTTTAATGAGGGACATCATACTGTTAATCAGGTGGGGATATGGACTCCCGCCTGGCAACCAAAGGAGGAAGCACATGTGTGATGACACCCAGAAATCACTCTTTCTCTCTGAACAAATGCATAACAGACACTTCCAGCTGTACGTTACATGAAGTTAAGTTCACACGCTGTCTTACACGGCACACAGGTGATACACATGTAAATCAAAGTCTCACATGCAAAGATAAACAAGCCCACCATCCATACGAAATGATAAGTACGTTGATGCAAATCCTTACGCTCGCACAAACCACATAAATGCATACAGGAAACACTGATATGAGTTTAGTTAATTTAGCAGCATCCACGAGGCCACGCACACCTGTCTAACAGGCACACGCAAGCAAGATCACAGATGTGTATCATTCCATCATAACCCACTGTACAAAAACCCACATATCTAATTATAAACACATGATCATACTAGCACGTCTTCTCTTAATGACTACATATACTCATTTAAAAAAATAAACAAATACATATGGCACATTGATCTCTGATGAGATGGTCCAGATGGATTTTTTTAATGCATGTTATTCATTATACATTCATTGCAACAGGTCAAGAACATGTGGCCTTTTTTGTAAAGTCAAGATCAAATCTTGATTTCAGTGTATACTGTACTTAACAAATCCTAACTGGGGTTTATGCGCTTCAGAGCTGTGTCCAGCGAAACCTTCTTTATTCACGTGACTGAACATTAAGATGATTGAAAGACAATGTATGATTATACCCTTTTTGAAGGGTTTTTGAATAATGCAATCTTGAAGCCTAATCTCAATTTAATTCTGTTAAATTTTATTTTGAAGTCCTTTAGTAATTTAATCGGAACCTCTGGTGGATAGTGTCTGTTTTTTTCTCACCTCCGCCCCAGCGCAGGCAGCGAGCGAGGTCGTTCCCGGTACCCAGTGGCAGGATCGCAACAGGTGGATGCCTGGCAAAATTGGCTTTATCTGGTGTAGAACAATAAGAAAAAATTATTAATACTTTCACCATTTCCAACTTAAAGTTCCATTTGTAATGTAATTTCTCTGAAACGTGTGAAAAATGTGGTTCTGGTGGATTAAAACATTGTGAGGCATCCCAAGACTGAAACAAAAGTGTAAGTTTGGGGAAGACTTTATGTATGTCTGAACAATGAAGAATATTTGGAAATTAGCAATGGCACAGCTTAGTTTCAAAGTAACAAATCTAAATCTGCGTTATTTGTAGACTCTTCATTTTTATGTTAATATTAGTTACATTTTTAGCAATTTGTTATATGCTTTTGTCATTTGTTTATTTTTTATTTGCTATATAAGATACATTTAATTGTATTTTATTTTATTTCTGAGGAAACATTTCAATGTTTTCCCCAATCATTTTAGGCCAATATTTTATTTGATTCCAATAAACAGAAAAAAATCAATTTTAGCAAACTAAAATGACCTTGGTCACAATAAAGCTGTATTGACAATAACCGTGATATCTAAAGTAAAAACACCCATTTAAAGTTTTCCCTATTTGAGCCACGATGGTTACAAACTGTCTGTATCTCTAACTTCCGACCCTCAAAACAGAAAGCACCAAATGAATTTGACTGATCAATTCATTCATTACTTTTTTCATTTAATTTTCCGATAGATACCGTGATAACATCGCCACCGAGAATTCATTTGGCCATGTAGTGAACACGTGATATTGTGACAGCACTAATTTGTGTTCCTCCTACACAACATTCTCACTCATAAAACATCACACATAATTAATAATAGATCTGGTTCTCTTGTTCGGAGGCAAACGGCAGGATACATCTGCTGAAGACAGGCAGGCAGCGTGTTGAACTGTATCGTTTTGTCCTCGCGCTGAAGGTCCCTGTGTGGCTTATTGCTGTGTGTACAGGGACGCTGTTTTCGGCACTGGTCCGTATGGCGTGATTTACTGCCTAACCGCAGGGGCTCTGTGAGTAATCGTCAGCAGTAGGCATTTTATAATACCAGTCAAACTTGAGGGGGTGAAGAACAAGCGAGGACCGCAGAGCAACTCTCAAACAAGTTTAGATATAAAAGCGAAAGAAAGCTGTTCCTAAATCTGTATTTTAGGGCTGTTTCCAACTTGCACTGTGCCTTCCTAACTTTCCACAAAGACTAAGGCTAAGGAGGATCTAAGGGCATAAAGAACAGCTGATTCTGAATCAGCTCTTATGGGCAGATATCTAAAACCTCCCATGCAAGTTCCTCTCAAGTGCTCATCCATTAACATCAATATGGCTGTCAGTGGGGAAAGGCCATTATCTTTCCTGCATTCTCTCAGTGCTCTTCCTAGAAACCACGATTTGTGAACTATAATCTTTCAGAGGACTTTCAAACATCACCATTAGATGCAGGATTTAAAAAAAATGTCAGACCTGTGCATCACTAAAAGAAATTCTGACATTTCAAATGCTTTTAGATTAGTGGGTTGAAATACAGATTCAGAATTGCAAACAAATGTGGATAAATTAAATCACAGTACAATAAAACAAGACAGTGCAAGTCAATACAGGAACAACTGTGTATTTATTACAAATGAGGATTTGATGTTTACATAATTTGCTTTGGTCGTTTTAGCAGACATTCAATTTGAAAGATGAGAGTTATATTGACTAAATGTTGCTCTATGGACAAATGACTGATCAGTTTGATGATGTATTAAGCAAAGGTTATTAAAAATGCTGTGGAAAGCACGGATGTATGCTCACCGACACAGTCCAAAATCCATCCCACTGTTCCATCACCTCCACAGGCCAGCACACGGAAGTCAGGCACGTCCCGAAAAAAGTTGAGCCTGGTAGACAGAAAAAACACAATACGATAAAATACAATGAGATGATAAAAAATCCAAAGGAGCTGGTGCAGGGTGTCATTTTTACATTATTAGTAATGACAAATTTAATTGCAAATAATGTATTGATTATTTTCAAACAGGTTTCAGAATACTTTCTCCATCCGTCACTGGTTGATCAAACAGATAGTCCCACCATAAAGTGCTAACATAGTTTTATATGCCAAAACTCAGAAATGAGTTAAAAATTCCAGGGAAAGTATGTGGTTAAAACAACATATACAAGACATACAAGATATTTTTGCGTTTTACTCCACAACACAAAACACACCAGTAGGACCTCATTTGTTGTGTCATAATTTTATAAAGCTTTTACATATCTTGGAAAAGGCAGTTGCTAACAAGTTGCTACATGGGACAACATATACAGTAGCAGTGGCGTGCATAGGGGAGGGGCCAGGGGGCTCATGCCCCCTCCCCTTTTGTCATAATGTAAGTGTGCACTTCTGGTCATACTAAAAAAAGTTACATTAATTATAAAAGTATTAATTATACTAGATAACAATACCTTTCTACCATAGCAACGATCAAAAACATAGGCTATTTATTATAATCAAATTTGCGGCGGGGTGGAGCAGTAGGCGGAGGTTCTTGATGGGACACGCGCAACTTCTCTGCGTCTCTTCAGTTACTTCACTAGCCGCAGATAATAACACACACAGAAGAAATGCATTTACCAGACTGTTGTTGCTAATGTGGCAGCGTGTGGGTTATGGAAATCAATTCAAGGCAATTCTTTGTCCCAGTGTGCTTTTTTAAGCAGAAGTTACTAGCAGAATCAGAAATTAATTGAGGCAAAAAACAAGATGAACAAAAATGCCCCAAATATATGATAAATGGGCAAGAAACGCCCCATGCACATTTAATCAAAATAAATTACAACTGTTGTGACTCAAGTTAAATGTGAAATTGTCGATTACAGCATTACATGTAGATCTGCACGAGTTAAAGCGTTTTTGCTGGGTTTAGCATTATAACCAGTGACAGACGAATCTGTTGAGATTAGGAACGCAATGCCCAATCAGAGGCCTCTAAATGAGTCACTGGTGCAGTAGTGCTAGTGCGCGATCTTCACCGAGTTCATCATAAACAATGGTGTAGTCAGTTTCATTGATTATAATGGGAGTCTTTGCGAGATTCATCATTCACCGTTTTAATGATAGGGGACATTCTTTGTACTACTTCTATAAATAGTTTTATGTTTAAAAAGTATAAATAAACAAATGCCATGCAGCTTCTGCAGTGTAACAATGTTTCCCTTTCTGTCGGTCTCTCGACATTGTGTCGAGCCGAGACATGGGGTTCGTCCCTGAGAACCAATCGCTTCCGACTTCTTAGAAAAGGCCAATGAAATTGGCGAATGAAATTTGCATGCCGGACTCCGCCCCCGGATATCCGGGTATAAAAGGGAGACGATTGCCTCATTCATTCACCTTTTGTTCTTCGGAGCCTTCGCTCATGATCAACAGACTTCGCTACAAATAGCAACTACAAGACTGCCGGTTCTACAACGTGGTGCAGCGGACTGTCCCTTCCTGCGGTGACTTCCCCTGGGCGTCTCGGCGGTTCCAGAAGTGTTCGAGTTTTTTCTCTAAAAGAGCAAATTTCTCCAGCGTGGCATGTCCCACTGTTCTCGTGGGTGCAACACACTCATCGAGGAGGGGGACGGACACGATGTCTGCTTCCAGTACGCTGGGGCAGATGTTGTGGATACGTCCTGCCTGCACTGCGGGCGGTTGACGATTCAGACGTTGCGTCACGGGTGGCTGTGTTCCCACGGGACTCAGCCACCACCTCGTCTGCTTCCCGTTCCGTGACGGCAGGACTGCGACCCTGCCGCCTGCTACGGCGAGCAGCGAGGGTGATATGAGGATTACTGTGAGCGCTAATCCGTCAGCCACTGGCTCGCGAACGGCACCTCGTCTCGCTCGTCTGACCGTTCCCCATGAGACGGTCCCACCGTCTTGTTCCTCAATTACGTATCGGAAACAGTACGTGATGATGAGATGTCTGTTGCAGCATCGGAGGGTGACTTACTGGCATCAGACTCCGACGATTCCTTGAAGCTCCCTCCCTCGGGGGGTCGAGCTCAGGAAGAAGCGGACGTTGAAATGTCAGCCATGCTTTCGCGGGTCGCCGGCATTGGGTTGCGGTGCACCGCACTGCCTCTCCCAATGCTCGCGGCTGGATACACGGTACCTTGGGCTTGAGAGCGGCTCCAAGCCGCACTCGCCCCCAGTGCCGTGTTCCCCCGGAAGTGCATGAGGAACTTAGTACGACCTGGAACGCCCCCCTTCGGCGCGTACATGGCAACTAGTTCCATCACCCTTTCTTCCCTCGATGGTTGGGCAGCTAGAGGATACGTCGATGTCCACAGGGGCTCGACCTAGACTCCCGTCCAAAGCACGTAGGCTTTTCGGCATCTGAGGTGTCGAGAGCTTACTCTGCTGCGGGCCAAGCAGTCCCCTCTCTCCACGCTATGGCCATCTTGCAGGTCCATCAGGCCAATGCGCTGAGAGAGCTCCACGAGGGTAAGACCGACCCAGCGCTTATGCAGGAAATCCACGCCGTCACCGACATCACTCTACGGGCGACCAAGGTGACCGCGCGGGCCCTGGGTCGGGCGATGTCCACACATGTGGTCCAGGAGAGACACCTCTGGCTGAACCTTGCACAAATGAGTAATGCCGAGAAAGTCCGCTTTCTCGACGCACCCATCTCGCAAGGGGGGGCTGTTTCGTGATACGGTCGAGCCACAGTTCTCGACAGTAAAGGAGCAGACAGAGGATATCAAGTATATCCTCCCCAGCCGCGACTCGACCACCCTCTGGCCGCCGAGATCCCGTGCACCGTCTGCTTCCCAGCAGCCCTGGTCCTCTTCGAGATATCGAAGAGGAGACCACCACCCCGTCAGCAGCCGCGGCGGAAGCCAAAGCGGCCCTCATGGGAAGACCCCAGGGAGATCGAGAATACCTTCGAGCCCGACCCCAGCCATTCCATCGCTGGTTGGTTGATCCGGGACGGTTCCTGCCCCATCCCAACAGCCCACTTCTAAGAGTTTTCTCTCTCTCTGGGCGTTTATCACAGCAGCTCTCACCCTCTACACAACGGTGTTCGGCAACTCGACGTTGCGTCACGGCGAGACCCAATATCGAGGATAATCAGCAGCCTAAGCACTCTCAATCGACGGTGCGTTGTGCCACATCATAGTCTGGGTATTATCACAGCCGCTCTCAACCTCTAAACGACGGTGTTCCGCAACTCGACGTTGCGGCAAGACCCAACGTCGACGATAATCATCAGCCTAAGCACTCTCATTCGATGGTGCGTTGTGCTACATCATCGCCAGGCAGGTAAAACTGCAGAGCCGATCTCCTCTCCGGGGGCCCCCCCACGGCGAGGGATCCGCACTGCCAGCCATCAAACCACCCCCGGGAGGTCGATGAAGCAGAACGTACCCCTAGCCTCCCTGTCTCGGTCCCTGGGAGCCTGACAAGAGCTTCCCAAACCGTCACGGTGACTACGGGATACGGTCCGTCTCGGCAACGCGATCCAACTCCCCAGATGCCCGCCCAAGTTTCGGGGCATCCTCTCAACCTCAGCAGAGGCAAGGATGCTCCCGTGCTTCGGGCCGAGGTCGCCACCCCTCTGGTGAGGAAGCAATCGTGCTCGTTCCTCTAGCCAAGATGTTCAACGGGTTTTACAGCCCGTACTTCATCATCCCCAAAAAAGTGTGAGTCACTAGATCTGCGTACCCTGAACAGGCACCTACTTAAGCTGCCGTTCAGGAAGCTCACGCAGAAGCGCATCCTGCATCTATCAGATGTCAAGATGGATTCATGGCAATCGACCTGAAGGACGCTTACTCTCATGTCTCAATTCTCCCTCGTCATCGCCCGTTCCTACGGTTCGCTTTCGAGGGTCACGCATATTAGTACAGAGTCCTCCCTTTCGGACTGTCCCTGTCCCCACGAGTCTTCCCTCAGGGAGAGAGGTGTGCGGGTACTAAACTATCTCGAAGACTGGCTCATTTGACACACTCGCGAGATCTGTTATGTACACACAGGGACCTAGTGCTTTGGCACCTAGATCGATTGGGACCACAGGTCAACCGAGAAAAGAGCAAGCTCTCCCCTGTGCAGAGCATCCTCTTTTTTGGTATGGAACTCAACTCTGTCCCCATTACAGCGCGACTGACTCAGAAAGCGCTCAGTCAGTGTTGAACTGCCTGGAATATTTCAAGAAGTCAGCGGTCCGCCTGAAATTCAGAGGCTCCTGGGCACATGGTGTCCTCGGTGGGGGTGATACCCCTCGGGTTGATGCACATGAGACCGCTCCAACACTGTCTACAGAGTCGAGTTCCCTGGAGAGCGTGGCATACGGGCAGCAGGCGTATGGTGTATGGTGATTACGCCTCTCTGCCGACGCACCCTAACCCCTGGTCTTCAATGACCTTTCTACGGATGGGGGTCCCTCTCAGGCAGGTCATGAGGCGCGTCGTGGTGACGACAGACGCCTCCCTGCAGGGTTGGGGTGCCGTGTACAACGGGCATGCAGTGTCGGGGCGATGGACGGGCCCCCGCCTGCGCAGGCATATCAACTGCATAGAGTTGTTGGATGTGCTACTTGCACTGAAGGGGCTACAACCTCTCATGCAGGCCAAGCACGTGCTGGTCCGGCGGACAGCACAACTGCCATAGCGTATATCAATGCCAGGGTGGCGTTCGCTCACGGCAGCTAACACGACTCGCCCGACGCCTCCTCCTGTGGAGTCCGCAGGTGAGCAGATCCCTGCGAGCCACACATATCCCAGGCGACCTGAACCAGACAGCCGATGCGCTCTCTCTTCAGTTGACGCCTCATGGAGAGTGGCAACTCCACCCCCGCGCAGTCCAGCTCATTGGGTACAGTTGGGGCGGGCTCAGGTAGACCTGTTCGCCTCCCTGGACACCACCCATTGCCCGCTAGTGTACTCCCGTCCGAGGCCCCCCTCGGCACGGATGCTCTAGAGCACAGCTGGCCGTGGGACAAGCGGAAGTACGCCTTCCCCCCAGTGAGCCTCATTGCACAGACTCTGTGCAAGGTCAGGGAAGAGGAGCATCAAGTGTACTAGTTGTGCCATACTGGCCCAACCGGACTTGGTTCTCGGAGCTAATGCTCTTGACGACAGCTCCCCCCCGGCCGATTCCCCTGACGAAGGACCTGCTTTCCCAGGGGAAGGGCACGTTATGGCATCCCAGGCCAGACCTCTGGAACCTACATGTCTGGCCCCTGGACGAGATGAGGAGATCCTGAGTGGCCTTCCCCCTGCGGGGGTTAAGACCATCACTCAGGCTAGGGCCCTGGCCACTAGGCGGCTATACGCCTGTAAGTGGTGCCTCTTCTCATCCTGGTGCGCTTCTCAAAGAGAAGACCCGCGGAGTTGCTCGATTGGGAACGTGCTGTCCTTCCAGAGACTCGAGAGTATTCTTTCCCCTTTGCCGCTATTGCCGCTCATCACGACCCAGTTGCTGGTAAGTCTCTAGGACAGCACAACCTGATCAATTGGTTCCTAGGGGTGCGGGAAGGCACTGCCTCACCCGCGCTCCGTACCCTCTTGCGACCTTGATGCGGTCCTGGAGCCCCTCGGAGATGGCGCTCTTTCTCACCTCATGATGAAGACGGCTCTCCGGATGGCGCTCAAGAGGGTAGCGGACCTAAAAGCATTCTCCGTGTCCACAGATTGCCTAGACCTCGGGCCCGGTGATTCTCACGCTATCCTGAGACCCCGGCCCTGCTACGTGCCCAAAGTTCCCACCACTCCCCCTACACCAGGTGGTGAACTTACAGGCGCTCCCCACCCGGGAGGAAGACCCAACCCCATCCGTGTTGTGTCCAGTACGTGCATTGCGCCTCTGCTTGGACCGCACGCAGAGCCACAGGAGCTCTGAGCAGCTCTTTGTCTGTTTTGGAGATCAGCAGGGAGGGCTGTCTCAAACAGAGATTGGCGCACTGGATCATGGATGCAGTCACTACGGTGTACCTGTCCTAAGATCGCCCGCGCCCACTGGGTGAGAGCTCTCTCCACACGGAGTACAGCCTCCAAGTGGGCACTGGCTCAAGGCGCCTCTCTGGCAGACATCTGCAGAGCTGCGGGTTGGGCTACACCCATCACCTTCGCGAGGTCCTACAGCCTCCGTGTAAAACCGGTATTAGCTCGAGTCTTGCAGGCATCAGGCAAGACTGGCGGCCGGTAGGGTGTACGCCTATGACAGTACCTTCCCCCCTTTCTTCTAAGGGGGTCAGCGTACTAAACTAGCCTCCCTTCTTCCCCCACTGGGTGAAGAACAGGCACTCCATCCATCACTAAGCAAGCACCTCCTGGGGGCGGGCTGGGCAGAGCAGCCCTGCCCCTTAGGCCGGGTACCAACTGAGTTATCCACAACATAGCTCTAACCGGACCTAGTGCTACTGGACGTTGTAACCCCCCAGCAGGGCGGTTCCGTCTGATGTATCCTCATGATTGGTTCCCACCTTGGTAACCCATGACCTTCCCTAGGTGGACCTCCACCTCGCGGTTAACTCCTTCAGTCCGCACATTCTTCCCATGAGTTCTCCCCCATCGGTGAGACCATGTTGGTATCTCCACTAAACTCCTCCCTCCGGTAGGAAGTGGTCTCTGTAGCGCATCCCCCGCTTGAGGAAGTAGTGCTTACCCAGTGGCCTTACGGTACCAGGCGGCTTCTCGCTGTTAAAGAAACAAGGCCGTCGCCTGTGAGGCCGAAGGCAGGGGCCTTCCCACCTTTCAAGTAAAGCTCTGGGACCCCCTACCTACCAACTGGTAGGTTACAATTTCGCGGTAGCGCTCACGGCTGACACTCCCAGGCCAGTCACCGTCGCTTTGCTAGAGATTGTGACAGGGCACAGTGCTGTGGCGTTTTCCATAGGAACCCCATCTGTCGGCTCGACACAACGTCGAGAGACCGACAGAAAGCGAACGTCTTGGTTACGGATGTAACCTCACTTCCCTGATGGAGGGAACGAGATGTTGTGTCCATCTTGCCACAACACGTGCTGCCCACTGCAGCAGTCGTGAGAGGTCTCAGGCTCCTCAGAACTAAGGTGAATGAATGAGGCACGCCATCTCCCTTTTATACCCGGATATCCGGGGGCAGAGTAACCAAACAGATCTCATCCCCCATTTATTGCCGTAGTAGGGAAAAAAACACTATGGGAGTCAATGGGGGATGAGATCTGTTTGGTTACTCTGACATTCTTCCAAAAATCTTTCTTTGTGTTCGTCAGAACAAAGAAATTTATACAGGTTTGGAACAACCTGAGGGCGAGTAAATGATGACAGAATTTTCATTTTTGGGTGAACTATCCCTTTAAATGCCATCATGCTTAAAAATAATAATGCGAGCATAACTCGAAAAAATGACATGAGTTATTGGGAGTTATTGGGTACATTGGCCCCGCCACTTTCATTTCATTTCGTTTCATGTATTGCCTCCCTGCCGTGTCTAATGTTTCCCACCTGCCCTGTGTTATTATCCCTCATTTGTGTTCCCTTTAAAAGATCCTCTTGTCTCATTGTCCTGTGCTCGATGATTGTTTGTGCTGCGTTTTGCTGCGTTCTACGTACTCTATGTAGCCCATGTTCGCTGTGTTCCTGTGATCCTGTTTGCTGTTTAAAAACCATGTCTTGTCTTAGTAAGTGTGTAGTCTAGTCCAGTTAGTAGTGTCAAGTGTTATGTTAGTTTAGTCCAGTCCAGTTTATTTTTCCTGTCAAAGTTCATGTATTATTTATTCTGTTAGTGTTGTTTTATCCCCTTGTGGATCTTTGTTTTGTGTTTTGTTTATTTAAATAAAGTCTGTCTTGTTAACCCCTGCAACCCCGCCTGCCTGCAGTTGGGTTCTCCTCACTGCCATTCATGACAGGAAGCTTGGTGGTGATGACATTGATGTTGAATCACACTTTAAAAGTTAACAATGGACATTGACTCACATCTGTTTACTTAATAATATGAATTAACAGAAATGAAAACAATGGCAGGAGAAAACATCGCCCTCTGTTGGTCAGGGGTATGCACTGTACCTCACAGGTGACTTCAGGAGGACACATTCTGTTTATGTAAACATTAGGGATCTGCTAAAGCACTGAGCGTAAAATACTAACAAAACAACTGTCTGAAATATTAATTCAGTGCATCCTCTCTGCATGAGCTCTGACAACTTAGCATGATTTATGTATGCAGCATGAAGGCAAAACAAATGCTACAAACAACGCAGTCAATGGGTGTTCAAAACGTGGTTTGTACACTTTCAGCCTTGAACGGTTGTTACTATGGCACGTTACCAATCAGGCAGTCATTTAAACGCTTAAATCATTTAGCATTTTCATTTAGCTAAAACTATGTCAACAGCGTCATCAACACAGTGCTGACAAAGCACTCCACTAAACTTCAATAGCTCAGCAACTGGAACAAACACCACCAAACTATCCTGCCTAAATGCGCTCTGCCTCAGCTGAATTCACAATGTACCACGTCTGTTTAAAATGGCACAGCACGCTCCTGTTGTACTGATGAGATTTGCGTTAACAATGACGGTGATGCAGCAGAGGACAAACACTTGTTCAATCTGTGTGTTTTTCAATATAAAGCTATAAAAGTGCCTCTTCAGCGCTGAGCACTCGGGTCTATTTTCATCGCTCCATCTTTTGATCTTCACTTAGACCCCTGAGTGTCAATCATTTGCAATGAAATAACAAAAGGGATAGAATGAAAGCGTAAGACACAAATATTGATTCTCCAAGTTTAGCATTATTCAAGCAAGAATTTGCTTAGACAGTTTGTTCTGTAATATCCGAAATACATAATCACAACATAAAATGTAAATGTTTACAATACACACAACTGCATTTTGCATTTGGCAGGCATTTTTATTCAAAGTGACTGCATTTAAATATTTTATCAGCTACTGTATGTGTTTTCTTGAAATTGAACCAATAGAGCTACGACTCTATTATAGATTACATACAGTGTTTTTTCATAAGCCGTATGAGCCGTATGAGGTGTATGTACCATGCGTCACAGATCTATACTTTAAAGGAGCAATGTGAAGATTTTAGCGGCATCTAATGGTCACGTTTCGAATTGAAAATCGCAAAAAAATAAGCTCTGTGATTAAGAAATGTTTATGATGTTTACACGTTTGTCTGTCAAAATAATCTTTACAGATTAACACATTATTTGCTATTTTTTAAACCTAAATATAATCGGCAGAAGTAAAAAGCTAACACGAGGCTGTAAACAGACTACACTACGGTCGCTCGATATCAACGTGACCACCACCAAGCCTCCGACAACTTTTTCAAACTTTATTAAACACGTGTTGCCTGGCAAGTAATTAATCCCCATCCACGTGTTTTATTTGTGCCCATATTGCATTATTTGTGAGATTTATATGCGCAATGATGTCTGATGGATGTTGTTGCTTTTAGCAACTTGTTAGCAACTGCCATTTTTGAAGACACAATAAAGGTTTAAAAAATAACGAGCACATTATAACTGGTGTGTTTTATGTCATAGATTAAAACGTTTTGTTAACCACAGACTTTATTTCAGGAGATTTACCAAAAACCCATTCAATAGACTTTGGGGCGATGGAATTCAGAAGCCCTAAAATGCTAACGTGCTTCCTGGATTTGCATACAAAAATATGTAATCTCTGAGGTGCTCTATACACCTCTGAAGACATAGTTATGTATATTAAATTGCATTTCTGTCAATAGATCCTCCAAAAATGACACACTGGACCTTTAAAATCTTTTTGCATATAAATAAGATGTTTCTGCAAACAATATTTTAAATGAGGAACATGCAGACAGTCTTCAGCTATCAATAAGACAACATCATCTTTCTGACACGCTTATAATAATAATAATGAATCAAGCTGTTCAACCTGGCTTCTTAAAATATCACACAAAATATTTTGACAGTGACTTTCCAACTCCCATCATTAGGGGAAAAGATGGATGTTTGGTTCTTGCCACATGACACATAACTAAAAGGAAACAACAAAGGTATACATGGCATATGGTTATGACACAAAAGTGTGCAAGGATGTGAATATAATACATAATCTTATTGTTTTCCATGTGTGGAAATTAGTGACTGTCTTCAGGATGAGTACAGCTCTAGTCGTCTTGTGACTACAGAACATTGTGTAGTGTTAGGGGTAGAATAGGGTAAAGCCTGCTTTCCTGTGAAACAACCACCATTGCTTATCTTCTTTTGTGTTTTGCTCTCTCTGTCTCTTTTTCTCTCTCTCTCTCTCTCTCTCTCTCTCTCTCCTTTTTCCTGAATGAGAGTGACTGTTGTTCAACCGCAGGGTGCCGAACACAATGTACTAATGCATCTGAGTGGGTTTATGTGTAACTCATAATGAGTAGACCACAGTGAAAGTGAGAGGCCACGAGTAATAAAAATCACAAATAATATTTCTTTAATAAGGGCCGTCATGTACCAGTTTCTTTGAGCAGGGCACCACTGGCAGTCTTGGGTCAACTGGTGCCCTCAGCAAGATATATACACTACCGGTCAAAATTGTTAGAACACTTACTCACATATGTATTTTTTCCACATTTTAGAAAAAGAGTAAACTCAAAACAGTGAAATAACACAAAGGAAACTATGAGAATTATGTTCAGACTAAAAAATAAAACGAAACTTATTATATTTTAGCACATTTTCTTGCAGAAATGTTCTGTTGGTATTTTGTCATCCAGCTTCTTGGGGTTTTACCCTAAGATGCTTTTAAAACAAACAGAGAGGTCGTTTCCATCTATTCAGTGCGCTTATGGGCTGCTCTTTTTTCATTATTCAAGTCAAGTCAAGTCAAGTCAAACTTTATTTATAAAGCACTTTTTAGAAACAACAAGTGTTTGCCAAAGTGCTGTACAAGCATAAGCAATACAATATAAGAATATCAAAAAGACAAACTATTAAAAAGTTTGTAAGTAAGATAAGATAAGAGTAAAATCGATTAAAATGAAATAAAAATAGCAGCTCTCACACAGAGTTAAACGCCAAACTATAAAAATAGGTTTTTAAACTGGACTTGAAAAGAGTGAGTGTTTGGACCTTTCTAAGATGTAAAGACAGTTATTCGAAAGTTTAGGCCCTGTCACTGCAAATGCACGGTCACCTCTATTCTTTAATCTCACATGGGGGGAAATTAACAATGATAGATATGACGATGCCAAACCACTCCAACACAGTGCCCTTTATGCCGACACAATTTTTCAACCGAGAGATCAAAATATCATGATCTACGGTGTCAAATGCAACCGTTAGATCTAGGAGCATAAGTACAGCATAGTCGCCTGAATCAGTGGCAAGTAGTAAATCATTAAAAACGTTCAATAGAGCTGTCTCCTTTCTGTGAAGGGATTTAAAACCAGACTGAAATACCTCATGAAGACCATGTAAATTTAAAAATTAGTACAGTTGTATATAGACAACTTTCTCTAGTATCTTGGAGAGAAGCGGGAGTTTTGAAATGGGCCTTAAATTAGCAAGGGCCGATGAATACAAATTAGGTTTTTTAATCAGATGTTGGTTCCACAATTGCATGTTTAAATGACTGAGGTACCACTCCTGTAGCAAGACAAATATTTACGATAGATTGAATTTTAGATCCAATAGTTCCAAAAGCCTCTTTTAAAATTTGAGGAGGAATAATATCCAGGCTGCAAAAAGATGGTTTCATTTTACCAACAATCTCTCGCACAGATTAAATAGATACAAGCTCAAACTGATCAACGACAGCAGGACACACAGTAGTGACAGATGGATCAGTAGAAAGAAGTGAGATATTTGCCCTAACATCCTCGAAATCGTAAAGGTTTTGTCAAGGATTGGTAGAAGGAAGAACCCAAGTGCAGGCAACGGCGATGAAGGGGTTAACAAATATATTTATTTAATCAACAAAACAGAACAGAAACACCCACAATGGGGGAAAACAGAACTAAGAAATATAAATAAAACAAAAGACTTCCCACGAGGGGGCAAAAATGAAAACAAGACAAATAAACTAAACTCAAGGACACGACCAAACGTCTTAAAATAATACAAGGCACAAAACTCACAAAACACGAACAGGCAAGGAACAGGAACACGGGTAAGCGCACGAACAGGAACACAACACAATCCAGAACAACGCAACGTAATACACAAGCACAGGACAAAGAAACAAGAGGGTATATATATAGGGAAACACAAACGAGGGATAACCACACCTGCCCCATGTCGTTAATTAAACACTCAGGGAAGGATAACAAGGAAACGAGAGGAGGGGAACAGAGACAAGACACTGGAGAGAATGTATATTATTGTCAAAAAGACAATAATATGTTTCTCCACACATAACCAAAGACTTTGTCATGGCTCTGCTACAGGACCAAGAAAAACATGACTAAGGAAGCAGAGCCATGACAGAAGCCCCCCCTTTAATGAGCACCTCCAGGTGCTCACCAAGGGGTAGACGGACGAGACAAGACCGACTGAGACAGTGACAAAAACCAGACAAACATGATGAACAAGACAAGGGGCAGACAAGACAACAAGACTAAGGGATTGGGGTGATTTAACAAAAATAACAAACAAGGGAGGGGGGGAGGGGCCAAACACTGGCTCATGGGAGGCTGTCCATGGGGGAGGGGAGAAGGAGGAACAGTCCCCGGCTGCGCTCGAGGGCGCGGAGTCCTGGGGGACATAGGGGGAGTCCTGGGGGGGACAGTCTTTGGCCCTGGCAGTTTCCCAGGGGCCTGCTGGACAGGGCTTGACGCCGGCTGGAAGGCCGGCTGGATAGGGCTTGACGCCAGCTGGAAGGCCGGCTGGACAGGGCTTGACGCCGGCTGGAAGGCCGGCTGGACAGGGCTTGACGCCGGCTGGAAGGCCGGCTGGACAGGGCTTGACGCCGGCTGGAAGGCCGGCTGGACAGGGCTTGACGCCGGCTGGAAGGCCGGCTGGACANCATACTGTATGTATAGCTTGAATGCACTGTAGGTCGCTTTGCCAGAGGTATAAATGTAGTGTAGTTCAAATGTGTAATAGCTTAGTTTGTCATGGAAGATATTAATGAAGTCTGTGAAATGCCCACCACATGTTTACTTTGTTATATATTTATTTTTGTCTTCTATACACTGCTGGACAAAAGTTTAAGAACTTTTAAGAATAAATGATTCACATTATCTCAAACTTTAGATTTGAAGGTACTGTATATGCTTAAATGTCTAAAATAAGCTTTGTAGTCAAATATATAATTGTGCAAATATAAACTTTATTCATTACGAATTAAAATTTTATTTAATAAAAAAGGTTTTTGAAATGGATGTTCTGTCAGGACCACTGTTGTCAAATATTTAAACAATAGCAATATGTAAGGTTTGCGGAATGAAACTGTTCTGGGAAAACTCTCTGCCTGTCCATGCAGCCTTGCATGGACAGAGTGGGAGGGCAGCAATACATGTCTCCCCACCTGCGGAACCATAACAGATCATGATGCGTAACAGGATTGAATGAAAATGATCTGACAGATACAGGCCGATATGGAGGAGATGGGGATGGAGGTGGGTTTTTTGTGCGGCACGATTAAGCAGCTGATAAGGAGCAAAGAAAGGCAACTTAAATAGGACGCAGTCTAGTATGTGTTGTATGACTATTGGTTAATGTTGATTAGCACCTGATATGATCGGCTGATGCAAGCTAGACTCACATGACCTGCCAGAACTGACGCTACGCTTGATACTTTGACTGTTATTTAAATTCCCCCCGGCTTACGGGACGCGTCGGAGGAATTGCAATTAATTTTAAAGATCACCTGGATTGCCGGCAGCTGTCAGCAAACTACTCCAGCTTAGAACTCAGTACTATGTGCTGTTGTCTATCGCCCACCTATATACAACAAAGATTTCATGAACTACTTGTCTGACTTTTTTGGCTGGAATCATGCCCAAATATGATTGAATTTTAATTGTTTTAACATTTATATTTGTTGCCCTAATAAACATTTGGCTAGAGACTTTTTAGACCTTATTGAGTCCTTTAATTTAAAGCAGTTTGTGGATAGCCCCACACATCAGCAAGGACATGTTTTAGATTTGGTTTTATCTTGTGGTCTACCTGTCTCTAACATTGAAGTATTTAAGACTTACTTTCCCCTTGGAAATCGCAGCGACCAACCTGTGGCCGGACATGGTTCTGTGGTCCAGCTCCGGTAGGACAGTCCTCATAGTTGAGTTGACTGTACCTTGGGAAGAGGCCATTAACGAAGCATTTGAAAGAAAGAATCTCCGGTATGGCAACTTGGCAGCGGAGGCTGAAGATCGGGGATGGACAGCGTGGGCTGCAGGGGCTTTGTTTTCAATTCCACTACAGGGCTGCTTAAGAAAATGGGGATCAGAGGACAGGCCCAACAGAAGGTAGTCAAAGAAGGTGCTGAACGCCAGTGGAAGAAAGATAGGCTGCAAATTTCTCTGAACATTTTAAAAGCAGGTTGCATAAATATAAAAAAACTGTTAGATCTGAAAAGTCCAAGTATCTTTCAAATATGATCTACTACAATTCCCAAAAGCCTTGTGTTCTGTTCAGCACTATTAATGCTGTCTTGAATACTCCCCAATCTACTTGCCTTCAGTCCTCAGCCGGGATGTGTGAAAACCTGTCATGGCTCTGCTTCCTTAGTCATGTTTTTCTTGGTCCTGTAGCAGAGCCATGACAAAGTCTTTGGTTATGTGTGGAGAAACATATTATTGTCTTTTTGACAATAATATACATTCTCTCCAGTGTCTCATCTCTGTTCCCCTCCTCTCGTTTCCTTGTTATCCTTCCCTGAGTGTTTAATTAACCACACCTGCCCCATGTCGTTATCCCTCGTTTGTGTTTCCCTATATATACCCTCTTGTTTCTTTGTCCTGTGCTCGTGTATTACATTGCGTTGTGTTGTGTTGTGTTGTGTTGTGTTGTGTTGTGTTGTGTTGTGTTGTGTTGTGTTGTGTTGTGTTGTGTTGTGTTGTGTTGTGTTGTGTTGTGTTGTGTTGTGTTGTGTTCCTGTTCGTGCGCTTACTCGTGTTCCTGTTCCTTGCCTGTTCGTGTTTTGTGAGTTTTGTGCCTTGTATTATTTTAAGACGTTTGGTCGTGTCCTTGAGTTTAGTTTATTTGTCTTGTTTTCATTTTTGCCCCCTCGTGGGAAGTCTTTTGTTTTATTTATATTTCTTAGTTCTGTTTTCCCCCATTGTGGGTGTTTCTGTTCTGTTTTGTTGATTAAATAAATATATTTGTTAACCCCTTCATCGCCGTTGCCTGCACTTGGGTTCTTCCTTCTACCAATCCTTGACAGAACCAAGAGCCACACGAACCCAGTAGGCGGCATGGACACTGGACGGTCCCACCTAGCTCGCCTCCTCTGCGGAATCCGCCAGGGGAGCGAGAGCTTGGACGAATATGTGGAGAGGTTCCTGGATGTCGCCGAGAATGGCGTCTTTGGGGAGGAGGAGTTTGCCGTGCTTTTCAACTCCGGTCTCAGGAATCCACTCTCGAGGGCGGAGATGAGGGCGTTGGGGCCGCTGGACTTCAACGCTGTGTGGCTGTCCGCCGTGGAGCGGTCAGAGTCCACGGTTTCAACATATTCCAATTACCCATCTTCGCTGGTCACGATCCCTGAGGGTGGTTCCCTGCAGATCGGGGTTGTGGGCATCGCCACGCCATCCCCCTCACTCTCGGCAGCCTCTCCACCGTCCACCAGCCTCGTTGGCAAGCGGGGGAGGCGAGCGTCCTGGGGATCCACCTCCGAGGAGTCCCAGCCGGAGCCAGCCGTTCCGTATACCTCCTTCCATCACCCGACCACCAGCCGGGTGGCTAGGCGGAAGAAGAAGAGGCAACGGCGGGCAGCGTGGTCTCCACCAGCCGGTGCAGCCGGCATCCAGTCCGGTGCGAGCCAGCATCCAGTCCGGTGTCAGCCGGCTCCAGTCCGGTGCCCGATGTCCGTCGGTGCAGGTGTCCAGTCCGGTGTCCAGTCCGGTGTCCAGTCGTGTCCAGTCGGTCCAGTCCGGTCCAGTCGTGTCCAGCGGCGTCCAGCCGGTGATCCAGCCGGCGTCCAGCCGGTGATCCAGCCGGCGTCCAGTCCGGTGATCCAGCCGGCGTCCAGTCCGGTGATCCAGCAGCGTCCAGTCCGGTGATCCAGCGCGTCCAGTCCGGTGATCCAGCCGGCGTCCAGTCCGGTGAGTTTTTAAACTGGACTTGAAAAGAGTGAGTGTTTGGACCTTTCTAAGATGTAAAGACAGTTATTCGAAAGTTTAGGCCCTGTCACTGCAAATGCACGGTCACCTCTATTCTTTAATCTCACATGGGGGGAAATTAACAATGATAGATATGACGATGCCAAACCACTCCAACACAGTGCCCTTTATGCCGACACAATTTTTCAACCGAGAGATCAAAATATCATGATCTACGGTGTCAAATGCAACCGTTAGATCTAGGAGCATAAGTACAGCATAGTCGCCTGAATCAGTGGCAAGTAGTAAATCATTAAAAACGTTCAATAGAGCTGTCTCCTTTCTGTGAAGGGATTTAAAACCAGACTGAAATACCTCATGAAGACCATGTAAATTTAAAAATTAGTACAGTTGTATATAGACAACTTTCTCTAGTATCTTGGAGAGAAGCGGGAGTTTTGAAATGGGCCTTAAATTAGCAAGGGCCGATGAATACAAATTAGGTTTTTTAATCAGATGTTGGTTCCACAATTGCATGTTTAAATGACTGAGGTACCACTCCTGTAGCAAGACAAATATTTACGATAGATTGAA
Organism: Triplophysa rosa; assembly: GCF_024868665.1. NCBI lineage: Eukaryota > Metazoa > Chordata > Actinopteri > Cypriniformes > Nemacheilidae > Triplophysa > Triplophysa rosa. The sequence continues at coordinate 15,551,922 of NC_079895.1, forward strand.
TTTTAGATCCAATAGTTCCAAAAGCCTCTTTTAAAATTTGAGGAGGAATAATATCCAGGCTGCAAAAAGATGGTTTCATTTTACCAACAATCTCTCGCACAGATTAAATAGATACAAGCTCAAACTGATCAACGACAGCAGGACACACAGTAGTGACAGATGGATCAGTAGAAAGAAGTGAGATATTTGCCCTAACATCCTCGAAATCGTAAAGGTTTTGTCAAGGATTGGTAGAAGGAAGAACCCAAGTGCAGGCAACGGCGATGAAGGGGTTAACAAATATATTTATTTAATCAACAAAACAGAACAGAAACACCCACAATGGGGGAAAACAGAACTAAGAAATATAAATAAAACAAAAGACTTCCCACGAGGGGGCAAAAATGAAAACAAGACAAATAAACTAAACTCAAGGACACGACCAAACGTCTTAAAATAATACAAGGCACAAAACTCACAAAACACGAACAGGCAAGGAACAGGAACACGAGTAAGCGCACGAACAGGAACACAACACAACACAACACAACACAACACAACACAACACAACACAACACAACACAACACAACACAACACAACACAACACAACACAACACAACACAACACAACACAACACAACGCAATGTAATACACGAGCACAGGACAAAGAAACAAGAGGGTATATATAGGGAAACACAAACGAGGGATAACGACATGGGGCAGGTGTGGTTAATTAAACACTCAGGGAAGGATAACAAGGAAACGAGAGGAGGGGAACAGAGATGAGACACTGGAGAGAATGTATATTATTGTCAAAAAGACAATAATATGTTTCTCCACACATAACCAAAGACTTTGTCATGGCTCTGCTACAGGACCAAGAAAAACATGACTAAGGAAGCAGAGCCATGACAGGTTTTCACACATCCCGGCTGAGGACTGAAGGCAAGTAGATTGGGGAGTATTCAAGACAGCATTAATAGTGCTGAACAGAACACAAGGCTTTTGGGAATTGTAGTAGATCATATTTGAAAGATACTTGGACTTTTCAGATCTAACAGTTTTTTTATATTTATGCAACCTGCTTTTAAAATGTTCAGAGAAATTTGCAGCCTATCTTTCTTCCACTGGCGTTCAGCACCTTCTTTGACTACCTTCTGTTGGGCCTGTCCTCTGATCCCCATTTTCTTAAGCAGCCCTGTAGTGGAATTGAAAACAAAGCCCCTGCAGCCCACGCTGTCCATCCCCGATCTTCAGCCTCCGCTGCCAAGTTGCCATACCGGAGATTCTTTCTTTCAAATGCTTCGTTAATGGCCTCTTCCCAAGGTACAGTCAACTCAACTATGAGGACTGTCCTACCGGAGCTGGACCACAGAACCATGTCCGGCCACAGGTTGGTCGCTGCGATTTCCAAGGGGAAAGTAAGTCTTAAATACTTCAATGTTAGAGACAGGTAGACCACAAGATAAAACCAAATCTAAAACATGTCCTTGCTGATGTGTGGGGCTATCCACAAACTGCTTTAAATTAAAGGACTCAATAAGGTCTAAAAAGTCTCTAGCCAAATGTTTATTAGGGCAACAAATATAAATGTTAAAACAATTAAAATTCAATCATATTTGGGCATGATTCCAGCCAAAAAAGTCAGACAAGTAGTTCATGAAATCTTTGTTGTATATAGGTGGGCGATAGACAACAGCACATAGTACTGAGTTCTAAGCTGGAGTAGTTTGCTGACAGCTGCCGGCAATCCAGGTGATCTTTAAAATTAATTGCAATTCCTCCGACGCGTCCCGTAAGCCGGGGGGAATTTAAATAACAGTCAAAGTATCAAGCGTAGCGTCAGTTCTGGCAGGTCATGTGAGTCTAGCTTGCATCAGCCGATCATATCAGGTGCTAATCAACATTAACCAATAGTCATACAACACATACTAGACTGCGTCCTATTTAAGTTGCCTTTCTTTGCTCCTTATCAGCTGCTTAATCGTGCCGCACAAAAAACCCACCTCCATCCCCATCTCCTCCATATCGGCCTGTATCTGTCAGATCATTTTCATTCAATCCTGTTACGCATCATGATCTGTTATGGTTCCGCAGGTGGGGAGACATGTATTGCTGCCCTCCCACTCTGTCCATGCAAGGCTGCATGGACAGGCAGAGAGTTTTCCCAGAACAGTTTCATTCCGCAAACCTTACATATTGCTATTGTTTAAATATTTGACAACAGTGGTCCTGACAGAACATCCATTTCAAAAACCTTTTTTATTAAATAAAATTTTAATTCGTAATGAATAAAGTTTATATTTGCACAATTATATATTTGACTACAAAGCTTATTTTAGACATTTAAGCATATACAGTACCTTCAAATCTAAAGTTTGAGATAATGTGAATCATTTATTCTTAAAAGTTCTTAAACTTTTGTCCAGCAGTGTATAGAAGACAAAAATAAATATATAACAAAGTAAACATGTGGTGGGCATTTCACAGACTTCATTAATATCTTCCATGACAAACTAAGCTATTACACATTTGAACTACACTACATTTATACCTCTGGCAAAGCGACCTACAGTGCATTCAAGCTATACATACAGTATGTGTATTCTTCAAAAATCAAAACCCAAAACTTGGTGTTGCTAGCACCATCAGTTTAGCAATGCTTTGAATTTTGTGTGCGAAGGGGCTTTAGTACAATACATTAGTTTAAAGACGAAGCCTTCTCATGACGGACACACTCAGAAGTACATTTAGCACTCATTTGAATACATTTACTCAGCAGGGGGGTTCGGCAGAATCTGTTTGAGTCATTTTAAATGTCTTATAGGTCTCTAAGAGTCGCTTCCAATTTCTGAGTGGTTCCTCATGATTGCAGGCTAGCTCACAGTATTGCACGTTTGTGAAATCAAAGGTATAAAAAAGAGAGGAAATTACGGCAGAACAAAACAACAGTGAGAATGTCAGACTGTTTTTGAGTAATTCCCTGACATTATTGATAAAATTAGTTTTACATGTGTCTCCCTCAAACTTTGATAATGCATTTTTAGTTGCCTTACCCTGCTGTGGGTCCTCCACAATCCAGAGTGTACACTTGCCTGGGGTTGAGCAGGTACTGGAATTTCCGCAACACCCTGATGAGGACATATGGAAAAAACAGCACATAATCAATCAAGTAATAAAAAAATTACATTGTAATAACCAGATTAGTCCTACGGCCTTAAAGGTCGAATGTGACATTTTTTGGAGGATCTATTGACAGAAATGCAATATAATATACATAACTATGTCTTCAGATGTGTATAAAGACCTTACATAATGAAGTTTTGTTTTTATTACTTTAGAATGAGCTATTTCAATCAACACACACCGCGGGTCCCCCTGCATGGAATTCGCCATGTTGGTTTCTACAGTAGCCCTAAACGGACAAACTGCTCTACAGAGCGTTTCAAAAATACATTATCGCCTTCGGCAAAGACGCAAAAATGTGACGACATCTTAGTTCTGTGTCAGCCACCGTAGTGCTTCGAAGGGGTGGAGTGAGTCGCTGGTTGTAATTTGCAACCTCACTGCTAGATGCCGCTAAATTTCATATACTGGACCTTTAACAATATCAGAGCGAGTTAATGATGACATCATTTGACTTTTTGGCTGTACTGTTCCTTTAACAGATCTACACAACTGGTGGAACCAGTGAATACCAAAAACAGCCAAAAGGGCCAAAACAGCACACACACATACACACTCTGCAGACCATTTCAGCATTCCTCCTCAATAACCTTGAAGCAATAAAATAATTATTTTCTGAGGATTCAGCAATGTCCTTTGCTGTTAACTGCATTAGCTTCTCTGCCCCTTTAAAGTACAAAAACACAGAGAGTAAGCGATGGAGAGACAGAATACAGAGTCTGAGGTACGTCACAAGCCACGCTTTAATGTAGGGGTGATAATTTGAGCACTTATCAACACTGAAGACTTGTTTATGCAAAAAACAAAAGAGCATAGCCAAGTGTCAAGCTGGCCAATGGGCTTTCAGCGCGCTGTGTAGGCCAAACACGATGGAAAAAATAAATTTTGTAAAGTATGAATCAATAGTGACCACTCTGTTCCTTTGCTTGCATCTTTTTTTGGGGCCAGGGCAGTTACAGTGTCTCTGTTTGAGCGCATGTCTAATAATGGAGGATAATCGGCCAATTAATGGTATTTAAAACTGCGTTGCTATGGCGATGCCAGCGCTAAATCCCAAAACCGGTCCCCCGTAGGACGTGGGGTGGGCGGCGAGAGCTGAAACAACACCCACATTATTCTTCCTTAAACAGCATTGCTGTCTCCTGCTAGCTTTGATGTATTTAGGACACTGCCAGCAAGTGAAAGAGTGGGACTTTTATTAAGCACATGCATTCAGATTACACCGACTTCAGAGGGGTCGAACGCATGAAGCTAAGCCACGATAGTGATGATGCAGGTTTACCTCTCGCCCTGCCGACCGCCACTCTTAGGGTTGACTAGCACAAGGAGAGGATGCGTTCCCGGCAGAGGGGTGATCTAAAAGGCACAAGCAAAAAAACAAAGTTACAATCGAGTGAAGTTTAGCTTTATAAGTCTGTATGGGGCAGGCTCACCTGAAGTGCTTGACCATCACCGGTAAACTTGAAACACTGACCGGTGTCGTCTGGGCTGGTAGTGGGCGATGACTCTCCTTCACTTCTTTTTACAGCCGAATGACGGTCCTACAAGCAACACAGAAACATTAGAATCATGTTTACAACCCCGTAAAAAAACAGACATTGTCACCTACTTAAAGTAATAGTTGTCCCAAAAATGAAAATTCTCTCATCATTTACTCGCCCTCTTGTCATTTCAAACCTTTATGACTTTCTTTCTTCCACAGAACACAAAAGCAGATATTCTAGAAGAATAATTGTTGTTAACTGGCACCCATTCACTTGCCTTGGTTTTGTGTCCACACAATAGAAGTGTTAGCTGTTAATAGCACTGTTTGGTTACAAAATCTCTTTAAAATATCTTCTTTTGTGTTCTCTGGGAAGAAAGTCATACAGGTTTGAAATGACAAGATTGTATGATGGTAAATGATGGCAGAATTTTCATTTTTGGGTGAACTATCACCTTAACTATAAAAGTTGACATTAACAAAAAAATAATAATGACGGATAAAACTTTAGTCAATGCATGATTTTTTCCAGTAAGCCTTTTTGTATATTCGTATATAACTACCTGTATATTCCCTGATATGCTGTAGTTTGACGTTTCAACTCATATTTTAATGATTAAATCAAACCTTGGTTGGTGTTAAAAGCAATTTTTATTTTAAAAGCAAATATTCCCACAGGGACATCACTTTTGGCCACTACACTGCATACAGTATATGTAGTAACTGTCAAGCTCAAAAAGGGCCATACATCTCTGGACACAGTATGAATATGTGAATATTGAATCAATATAGTAAATGTGGTGAAGTTGTGATTTAAAGTGAATAATGACTCAAAGCTGTCATTTGGCTTTAGCAGAATCTGAATAAAGTGCTGTCTTATGAATTATATTATGATATAAGCCTGAGCTACTGTAATTATATGATGCTTTTTGTCCTTGTGGGAACTGGACAGCTGTGGCCACTGTGAACTGTCACATGGAAAAGAGCAAGATCAATATTTATTAAAAAATCTCGTTTTCACTGAAGAAATAAATTATATATATATGAAATGACATGAGTAAAAAAGAAAGAATTATAATTTTAACTATTCATAGGTACAGGTACAGGGGGTACCTATACTTATTCAACGTAACAGTGGCTTGATATAAGAACTTCAATCCACATATTTTAATGTTCCTGCACTTTTAAGGGTTAATGCATGAAGAAAGTCATAACAGTTGTATTTAAATAAATACTATAAACCTGCAAGCATTTCTATTCTTTTTATTGAGTCCTGTCAACCTGCCACCATCTGGCTGTGTGAGGGATGTTTGTTTAACTTCCATTAACATCACATAGAGTAAAATGCGATCCATAAAATACCCTAAGCATCTATCAAGAATAGACTTTGACACTGTGTTTACAATGTACTAACACAATTATAATGTGCATTATACATTACATGAGTATGCACTAGCAGGAAGTATTGAATGCTAGCCAATAATAATCTGACTGCATACTACATATGATACATCATCAATGTGCATTGAGACAAGAGACAGATCTCACCAGAACAACAGGGCAGATATATGAGGGCAGGAGTGTGTGATCTCTTAAAGGGCCTCCATCACACTCTGCCTTCACATGGGACGCACACTTGTTATGGAGCTAGAAAAGATAAACACTGATTATTGGTAAACAAAGACACTGAAACGTGACTTTGTTTTATTCCCCATTACTCTAATGCAGGAAAAATATATTTATAAACCGTAAACTTAATATAAATCTGTAGTTTATAAAAAAAAGAGTTGCTGCTTTAGAGCTGAGACTGGCTGTAAATGCTGTGCAAATAACCTACAAAGCAGCTCGAGACAGATGGTTCAGACGACGACGCCAGAGCGCGTGCAGGGGTATATAATGTGATAATAAAAGTCATTATGGAGAGAGAAAGTCTTTGAATGAGCGTTAAGTGCTGTCACTTATCTTTATTACCTGAGGCTATTTTAAAACCATCAACTAGAAGGGTGTATGTCAACTGAGTGTGGGGCGCCCCCAAGCGGTAAGAGCAACATATAAATGAAAATGTCTTCGCTTTTGTCATGCAAAATGCAAAACTTCTGGGTGCATTTTTAGATGTCAGTAACAGGTATTGGACATATATATCACCTAATCCATATATGTGAATGGGGCGCTTCACTGTAAAAGAAATTCAGTCCTCTTCAACTCAAAATTTTGAATTGATTTGTTGCACCTAAATATTTCAGATAGCCCGGTTGAAGTTTTGTACATTTCACAAATGCCTGTTGAAAAGACTGTTGCACAAGTGATACATTTATGAAACATAAACTGAGCCACCTGAAATGAAAATGAAAATTTTGATGTCACCAGCGAATAGAAAGTTTTTACCTCGGCTCTGAATTTTGTTGCCAACACTGTTTGGCCTCCTTATCCCAGGATTTTAAAAGATCTCAAGGTTAACCAAGGATACGCAAAAAAAAATGTACAGTAGGAAAATGGCCAATTAAATTCTGTCAATAACGGTACCTTGGCTTTTAAAAAAGTGCTTATCGTAAGTGCTTTTAATATTACTATTTTAAAATGCATTTCCCATCGTTGTTGTTGTGAATGGCCTCATGAAGCTGACAAATGAAATGTTGCATCACATTTAATTTTTTTTAAGGCAACGTTTGATGTGTGAATACGAACACATTTTTTTCAAAATACATTTACATAATGTATGTATCTTCAAATACAGAACTGACCACAAGATGTCAGTAGAGACTCACCGTGATTTGACACCAAACACAGTGAAGGCCTGTTAGACCTTGATAGCACTTGATACTGCGGTGACATTTGTCACATTTTGTTGGAGAGTTTCCCTCCATCCAAACATGCTGCATAGCCTAGAGAAACAGAAACCCATATGTTCTGCTGTGAAATGAACATTCTGTATTTGCTGTAACTTCACTTAGTAAATCTACTTCCAAGCATTAATTAGTCTTTATTTTATATATGCACAATTTAGAATCTTTTAGACTGTAAATCGTATTATATTGTATTGTCATTGTGTTGAATGTCTGTACTAGAAGCTTCCAACACCAAAGAAAATTCCTTGTGTGTGCAAGCACACTTGGCAATAAAGCTCTTCTGATTCTGATTCTGATTCTAATTATGACAAAGCCTGATGTGAAAACGCAGTCAATGATATAAAATTCAGAGGTGTAACTACAAGAGCAATTGTTGCCTGATCTCACTCTTTCCTCTCGGATTCTAAATGCAGAAAAGAGCCGTGGCCCGCTACACACAGGACGTTCTCACAACCTCCTGACATGTCCAAAGAACATTTCTTTGAGGTTAAAGTTCTGGGTCTGGGAAGTTGCCCTGGGTGAAAACTGAGCTGGGTTACATTAAAACCTTTTTATTGCAATCTTTTTTAAGCTTGGCAATATAAAACACCACCACTTTTCTTACTATATAAAACAGCAGCTTGGACATTTTATTATCAACATTTTTCTCATAGAAAATAAATGAGGCTAAGTAAATGATATTTCTGGGCGAATTACTCCTGTGATCTTTTTTAATGGACACAATATTGTCCATTAAAAAAGTTGACCAAAATGTTAGGAAAACAGTTAGGAAAACAGCTCTGAGTAATGGTAATTTGTAGTTTATGGACTCACATTGGTGTGTCTACGGGACTTGGCGTAGGTGCTAACACAAGCAGCGATATCTTTGGACACACAGCGCTCATGGACTGTGTACTTGCATACTGCCAAACAGAACACAGAACTGTGAGAGATGCGTTTCAAGAGAAGAGAAAACTGAAAAAGTAAATAGTCCATCATGCTGGAGATATAGACCATATAATTTTAGTGCATCAATAAAAACTACAAGAGAGTTGTTAGACAATTAAAAGACAATTAAATAAATGGCGGGGCATATTTGTAAAAAAACATGCTGCCTGGTTAATGTTGCTTTGTGCACAGGGGCATTGTCATGTTGGAATAGAAAAGAACCCTGACCAAACTGTTGCTATAAAACTAAAAGCACACAATACACTAGAATATCATTATATGCCGTCACATTAAGATTAGTGCTAACGGAAATGACTAGTCAAACCTGTTTATCAGAAGGGGACGTCCCAATACTTTTGTCCATATAGTGTACTTTATTGATCCATAAAAGACAACAGACAAGCATGAAGACACTCACGTGCACAGCAGAGGCCCTGTTTCCGCACTCCTAACAACATAGTGTGACAGTAATTACAGTAGGCTGGCTTGTTGAAATGTTTCAGTCTCCAAACATGCTGCCCGTCCTCCTGTACATTCTGAATGCACATGAAAGAGAAATTAAAATACTACCTTTATATAATAATCCCTCTTTACACACCTATGGTTCCTGTCACTTACCGTCTCCATTCCCAGCAGTACTAACAGTGGTATGGTGGTCATTCCCCCTCTGATCCACTCCTCTAGTGTGACCGTTCCATCTCGGTCATAGTCGATCTCCTCCATCATCTCCTTAAGAATCTGTAATATTATGAAAAAAACAACAAAATGGATATTAATTCCATTGTTTGTATGTTATTATCTATGGATTCGTGTTCAAGGACAGAAATTTCCCCATTTTTCATGTCAGTCAGCACAAATTTTTTCATGTCACACAGCACAACTTTCAATACACAAATTGCATGTATATATACATTTATATATTTATAACCTGATATCAAAGGAAGTCTTACATATTATATTTACAATCAAATATGTACACCCTTAAATCAAAGCCGCAAAGACTAATTTTGCTAAAACGCACGAGTTTTACTCAAAACAAAATAGTGCTATATAGCACTAAAAGGCTCATAATCATAGGGGAACCACTTTCAGTGCTAGAACCATATTTTGGTGCTTCAGCGGTTCTTCAGCGGTTCTTTGGGATGACTGAGGTGCTATATAGAACCATACAGGGGCTTAACAGGGACTGTGTGGGTCTGGTCTGGTTGGTCTTGTTTTGTGGTCGATGTCGGACAACAGAGGAATAAAGTTAATTATGCCATTACAATTTTTCCCTGGTTGTTCCTCTGTTGTCTGTTGTTGATCGCGGAATGGGACCGGGTTGGACCTGCACGGTTTCGGCGGGCGGGGTTTGCTTGGTCGCGGCTCGTGGCTCCCTGTTCTTCGTGGACGTTTGCTCGGTGGCTTTGGTCGGGGTCGCTGAGTGCAGCTATGACACATCAAAGGAGATCTGGCCCTCCCGGCTGAGCCTGGTTTTTCCCGAGGTTTTTTTTTTCTCCATTTATTCATCATTTGAGTTTGGGTTCCTCGCCACAGCAGGGCAGTGTTGGCTTGCTCACCGGGAGACTGCATTTATTTATTAGATATTATTTATTATAATGATCTTGCTTGGTCTATAAACACCATGCACTGTGCTGTGTTTTACCTTTCTGTGTTTTTCTTATTTGCTCCTGTAAAGCTGCTTTGGAACAATGCACATTGTGAAAAGTGCTATATAAATAAAATTGAATTAAATTGAATTAACAGGTTCTTTTTATGGAAACGGTGCTATGTAGCACCTCGGTCACCCCAAAGAATCTCTGAAGAACCACTGAAGCCCCAAGATATGGTGCTATATAGAATTAAAAGTGGTTTCCCTATGATTACGAGCAAAGAACCACTTTTAGTGCTATAGCACCTTTTTTTGAGTGTAGGGGGCATAGAAACGATTATGGCCCACCCTAACCCCGCCCCTAAACGTAACATCACAGGGGTCAATTTATAATAAAACATACGAATGAGATCGTAGTATTTTACATGAATGAGCCACCTCGTGAAATAGGTATGAATTTCCATCAGATTGTGTATATATAGTTATATGAAAGAAACCAGGCATTTAAATACAATAGATTGAAAGTCGTACTGGGTGACACAAAATAATGGGGAAATTCGTGTCTATGAACACAAATCAATAGATTACATTTTCGTGACAATATCACAAATTCCTTTGAGACTGTGTTGGTATGTTTGCATTGCATGGTGGTTAAAAGTCAAAGTTAAGAATTGTTCCTACCGGTCGTAGTTCTGTAGAATCCCACTCCAGGTACTCAGCTACATGGACCATTTGATTTATAATGCGGTCGAGTTCCTGTATCAACAATCATCAATGCATTAGACAGCTATAGACAGACTATAACACACACTTTTAAAACACTCAGTCAAGTTAAACTGCAAATTTATAACGTAGACAGATATTTATAGTACAGTTCCTTCTGCACGGTAGTTTATTTCCAAACAAAGACATTGTGTAATAATGTGAGTCAATAATGTCAAATAGTTTTAAGATGCAAGAACAGAATCAATTAAAAGTTTTTAGCAATATTACTTTTAGCAAGATTACAAGACATTATGGCAACCCAACACAATGACATCATACACGGCAACAGCGTACATGCCATATCACATCATCATTATACATCACAACAGACAGTAGGGACTTACCGAACTGTCCAGCAGACCGTTTCCATCTGTGTCGTACAGCCGGAACATGACTTTAGGGTGAAAGAAATGAGAGATAAGAGAACCATTCAACTCTAGTGTAATTTCAACCTGAGAGTTTACAGTTTTTTTCAACTGCTTACACACAAAATGTTTACTTGTCACACAATTTCTGAAACCTGACACTCAAACACCAGAACCACACACCAAATCGGCAAAACCATACACTAATTCTCGACCTTTGACTCAGTTTTCAGTTTCATAAAACACTTTTTGCAAAACACAACACACAATTCTCTATATCAAAAATCTTACAGGAAGCATATTGATTTCCTTTTTCAAACACAACCAATCAAAATGCAACACTAATTCATCAGTGCCTCACACTAACTCCTTGCATGTGCAAACACACATTGCTTTACTTAACACCAACCAATCATGACTTTAGAAGAGGCCTATAAATAGGCCAAGGGTCAAGTTATAGGTTTTGAACAATGGATGCAAACAATGTAAACAGAGTAAGGGGAGTTGGAGGGAGAGCCAGAGGACGAGGCAGAGTTCGAATTAGAGGATGAGTCAGAAGAAGAGGAGGAAGACGAGGAACAAGAAGTGTGGTGTCGAATGAGATCAGGGCTACAGTCATTGATCATGTGATAAACCACGGTTTACTGTAACAACAAGAGAGGCTGTACAGAGAGTCCAGCCCAATTTGAGTCGATTTACAATGGCAGGTATAATTTGAACCTTTAGAAATGAGAACAGGTATGTAACAATCTACTGTAATGTACACATGATCTAATGTACACAAACAGTAGGCTATAATACATATACAGTATTTTACAGTAGTACCCTTGCATTCATTTACTACAGTGCACTGCATTGGTCACAGTCTGGTGAGGTATCACACTGTACAGCAGTACAGCCAACTGTAAGAAGACATTCTGACCATATTGTATAAAATAGTATATTATGCTACAGTTTATGGCACATACTCACACTGTTCCTGAATCTTCTACAGAGTGGAAAGGCGAAGGTTTCATGTTCACTGAAGAGCAAGAGACGGCTATCGTGAATTTGGTTTTGGCCAATAATGCTTTTAGAATTCGTGAAATATACGCAACCATATGCTTACTGTAATGATGCCACAATTTTTGCGAACATAAATGCTGTGAGCCCCTCAACAATACATTGTGTCCTCCAGAATTTTTTGTCCCGTACCGTGTACAGTAATACTGTATTCACAACCAGCAAAAACATAAATAAACACAAGAAATAAAAAGTTTGGCTTTTGTTTTTACAGTGAATTTTAAACATCTCTCTGCCAATTTCTTTCAATCTTGTACAGAAATGTACAGAGGAGCTCATGAACTAAGAGCTTTAGGTTTTGAATAACTGTGTGTACATGATATATCCCAAAATATAACATTACGGTAAAAGTGTTTGCAACAGAAGACAAATGTTTGCTTTTGAAATGTGTTTGTGATATTTTTAATGTAATGCTTCATTTTGAAAGAGATGTGAGGCATTTTGCATTTTGTGTGTGCAATTCTTGGATTTGTGTGTAAAGTTTTGAAAAAAAGAGGCAGCTTTTTGAAAATGTGTGTAAGCAGTTGAAAAAAACTGTAATCATGAGGTCTAAGGTTAAGTGTAGACCTCAAGCTTGTATGACCCACGGATCTTTTTAAGAGCAGGTACACATTTGAGTGTGACTCAGCTGCCCTGGTATCAATGGGCCGACTGAGACAGTTAGTCAGGATTAGCTTTGGGTGGAAATGACATCACATGCTAAAGAAGTGCTAACTCCATGGCACACAAGGAAAGGAGCGGAGATAAGTCGTTGAGGAGCGAGTGGGATTCTGGAAGTTTACTGTCACAGGTGTGTCAAGAGACCAATAGCCCACTACAGTAAGTGTTGGCAGAATTTGAAGATGAGAAAAAGTGTGAAAAATAGAAAAGAAAAATGTGTTACAATATGTCTAGGATTCTACAAGTGTGATGTAGGAGGTTTTTTACTAGAGCTGGCATGAGAATGTCTGCTGACACAAGGCCTATTAGGTAAAATCAAATTAACACAACCTTTCAAAGATCCATATCTGCCCATGTCACGCTGCATTTAAATATGCATTGTGAATCAGAATATTAAATATGTCACAGCTGTAAGAATGAGCTGACTACTAATATACCTCAATGAGGTTTCTGTGGTTTGGTACGACTGGACCGAGGGATATAATTTGCAATCGAAAGAGTTGTCTTTGTTCCAACATTTGTTCCAAACATGGTTTTAAGAATGATTTGATCAAAATAATTTGATCCACTATCAAAAAATGCACCCAGCATTTTCAAAATAATGCTAAAGTATAACAAACAATTGATGGCTAAACGAAAAAGTTGATTTAACTTGCACTCAAGCTTGTCCTCTGGCGTCCCTCGCTCCAGCAGGGACAGGTAACACACAATGTCCTTCAGGAAGACCACTTGAGGTGAGGGCAGTGGAGAGCCCTTCTGTGGAGATGGACTCCTCCGGAGAGATGTGCTCTTTTCAGATTGATTTCGCTCTGGAAGGAAGTCAATTAACATAGCCTCATATTATCACATTAGTAATGACATCACATTAATAATCACAACAACTGATTGCAACAATCTGATTGCAAGATTTTCCACAAGATATGATGTCAGCAGTTAGACTTGTTTTCAATCGTACAATCTATCGTGATAATTGATTTGAAACCGATATTGTGACCGTGAGCAATTTAAAATATTTTCATTTTAAGGTTTTTCAATTGCAGGTTTTCATTTCTTCAAATCACAGCCGTTTAAGATTTAGAATACTCATATGGGATTGAAATGAGGGAAAGCAAACTACTCCTTCAATACAACCTTCATCAGGTATTACACATGAAAAAAATAGCGAAGGTCAAGGTTGTTCATTGTACGTGACTCTAACCTGGAGAGAGGCGTGGGGAGTTGGTGGTCTTGGAGAGGGCCAAAGCATTACTGCTGCTGCTGCCTGCTGGGTGTTTGGGCTGCGTTCCGGGTGACCTGTGGGGTCCACTGGGAGTGTGACCTCCTGTGCCCGAGCGTTGCGAAGAGGAGCAGGAGGAGCAGGGAGATGTGGTTGCCCCTGAGCCTGGAGTAATCCCTGCGGAGTGTTCCGGTGTGTGTCGTCCAATGGCACTCAAAATACTTTTCCCATTCATGCCTACAGTACAGAAAAAAGAACAGAGAATGAAGGTAATATTGTTCAATGCAACTGTTTGGATTGCCCTTTTAAAACTGTTTGGTTTGTAGGTACCCAGTTTTGAGGAAATCTATGACAGCCACAGAAGATTGAATCAAGGCGGAAAGGTTTATTTTCGCACAGGGTGCTCAGCAAGAAGCTCACAGAAGCTTATCACAATTGTCACCACAGTCATATGGTGGTTGAACCGACACCGCTGAGAAAGATCAAGGTGTGCAACAATATGCCCAACACAAAACACAGATTGCTTTGTTTGACAGCAAAACAACTGCAACACACTAGGACGACACACAACGACACCAGGGGCCCGTTTCAGAAAGGAGGTTTAGTGAAAACTCTGAGTATATTAACCCTGAAATGAGGGAAACTCTGTGTGAGGTATGTCAAAGCGGGGTAAGCTTTCCTGTGGCTCAGTGGTTAGAGCATGGCGCTAGCAACGCTAAGGTCATGGGTTCGATCCCAGGGGATTGCATATACTCAGATATAATGTATAGAATAATGTAATGTAAGTCGCTTTGGATAAAAGCGTCTGCCAAATGCATAAAAATGTAAAAAAGAACTCAAGCCCGTTTCTAAAAGAAACTCCGAGTCAGTAACCATAGTAACTTACTCTGTGAACCTAACCTGGTCAGGAGCAGGTTTTCTTTGGTAAACCCAGAATTTCTTTTGATCTCCTCACCTTTTTAAAGCGCAAGTGGCATACCTCATTCATTCATTTAATAGAATCATTAATTGCACACATTTTGATCACAGCGAGACCATCTCAGTGACTAAAATGTCATTTGTGCTTTTAGAGGATCTTGTATGTGGAGAGATTGCATTGATTCATAGGGATGTGAGGGATTTACTTTGATTTCAGGAGAGCAATTTAGGACCCAAGTGGAATTTTGTCATTTCCCTGTGCATTTTTATTAAAACTGTACCCTTTTTCGTTACAGTGAATTAGATATATCAAAATACTGTATATCTCATCCATCCTTACATCAATAACATCAGCCATCGTGGCCGTGTATTACATCAGAGCATATTCTTTCCCTTATATGTTCTCACAAATGCTAGTTTTCTATGGAGGATAAGAAATGACTTAATAAAGTGTATAAATAAAGTACATGAATAAAGAAATGATAAATACAGACATAAATGCAGAACTGAAACGATAAAGGTAATAAACAATTAATTTAGACGTGCAGCCATTCCTACTCAAATCTGCTCCGAGCAGGGTTCGAACCGCTGATCAGTCTGACTTTGATATGAAAGTCTGACACCCTAAGAAGTATCCTATACACCAGGACATCTCACACTTATCACAAGAGCACTCATCAGGAGTGAGAACATGAGAATTTTTTTATGATTTCTGTTGTTTCATTCATTTATTCATTCATTTACTGATTAATTTGTTTGTTTATTGGTACATTTATCTATTTATTAATTTAAACTTCAGTCATTTTCAGCACATTAGTAAATCCACTGTATGCAGAGCGGAAAGTGTGCCTCGCTCTCAAGCGCTTTCTGCCGCCATGTTGCTTTTTTTGGGGGCCGTTGCCATGGTGAATCATAATATCGGAGCTCCATTGATCATGGTTTGTAGTAGCTGTTGTACAAGCGCTTAACGCAAGGTAAGTCTACCCAGAGTTGATAGAACTAACTCAAATACGCTGTTCTGAAACCAAAAACTCAAAGTTTCGCATCTCGGTGTACATCAACTCAGAGTTCACATTTTAACTCGGTGTTGGTTAAACCTCCTTATTGAAACGGGCCCCTGGTGACGTAACACGTTTGGAAGGAGTCACAGTTTGCTCTGCCCAATGACATCACACCACACTTGCTGTGGTACCTGTAATGGGTGCACAGGCCACTTCGGTCTGTATAGAGATGCCTGCATCAATGGACCTCGGCTCTGCAGACACAGTGGGTCAAAGTAAAATAAAGCGGAACAGGAGTAAAAACAAAATGGACAGAGGAACAGCGTAGATTTAGGAACAAAAAGAGTTGTGCTAGTTTATAAGTCTACACTACCCAATCTGTAATTTTGCAGAATGCAATATTAATACCATGCACAACGGAATACCACGGTTTGTGATCTATATACCAAAAACATTGTGTACTGTATACTGTTTCACATAAGGAGGTGTGCAGTCCTATATTATATATAAGACACAGAAGCAGTACACAGAGTATGTTGAAATATGGTGTAAATGTTTTCAGAACAAAGCTTTTGTGTCATGTACGTAATTATAATTGTAATAATACTCTACCAAAAGTACTTAGGAAAGAATACATTCTGCTTCTTTAAACCATTTAATCCTCTTTAATAAATTGCAGCATAATAATTAAATCAATGGTTTGTATTTTCCAGGCCATGAAGGAGACAGTCTGGCACAAGATGGCACTGTTGGCTGCTGAAGCGTTCTCAGTCAACTGCATTAGTCTTAATGACCTCAAGTCAATAAGAGTGTAATGCAGAAGCAAGCCCACCAGCACCCTTTCACTTGAGTGTGCTATTCTCAAAAAGAATCTTAAAATCTGCTTATTTTGCTCAGTCAAAGACAGACTGAAGTAATGAATGAACATGTAACCCATGCTGTTAATTACAACTGCACTAATTTGCTGTTAGTGAACAAATTTGGGCACTTTGCGATTCCATTGATATTTTACATAAATGTAAACAACAACAACAAGTTTTTTTTTGTTTGTTTAATGTTAAAACTTTCAAGATATGCAATTATTTATTTTTTTGGTAATTTTTTACCTTATTTACCTCATTCACTCCATTCATTAGAATGTAAAATAAATTTAGTTTATGTTTTTATATTTTATGCTTTTTTCTCACATAAAAACATGATTTCCATAAAAAACTTAATTCCTCTTATTAAAACACAGTGAAAACACTCAAAATTCCCCTCACTTTTGTTTTTTAGTGACCTGATGGAATCAAAAGAGCATTTACATGTAATTTCAATGGCTGCACTGGTTGCGTAGGCTGAAACTAATGTTGTAACAAACATAACATCACAAGTTCTAGATTTTATCACAAGTTAAAATTTTAGAATTTCTAAAAACCAATTGAGGTTGGGGAAACAGGGGGCAAAGTTACCAAAATATGCTTACAAACTAATTTGACCATCACATAAGAAAGAGAGAAAGTGGGAGACAGAGTAATCATTTAATTGTAACAATAAACATCAAATTCCCAAAAGATCAAGGGTCTCTAAGTAAACCTCTTTGCCATTGTTCTGCTACAGAATGAAAGGATCTGCGTTATGTTGGATTTGTTGTATGTTTATTGGACAAATACTTTTTTTCCCATTTCCCATTCATTTCCTATGGATGCCCACAAATGGGCCTTAACAGCTCATTAAGGAGTTTTTTATTTTCACCAACTTAACATTGTTGAATAAAGTCCAACTTTTTTGGGTGTGCTTAGGTGGAAAACTTAGGAAAAGTAGCCGAGTTTTGTACCGATCATATTAAGAGAAAAAAGTTATTAGAAAAAAAACAAAATCATTTTGCCCACATTTGTCCCCAACATCAATTTAGGGTTAAAATCAAAATAAAAAAGGTAAAAATCTAATTTTTGTTTACTGAAGTTTTCCCCTTGTAGTGTGTGACTTCTTTGACAACATTTTTCTGTAGCGCAAACAAATAGCATAAGAAATGAATATGGCCTTCACTGAATAAGTCAGTGGGCCTAAACAGGATGAGTAAATGAAGTCTTATGTAAATGAACAAAATAAAGCATTCCATTTGTAAAATAGGACGTGACTTTAAGAATGAT
This sequence comes from Triplophysa rosa, assembly GCF_024868665.1. NCBI lineage: Eukaryota > Metazoa > Chordata > Actinopteri > Cypriniformes > Nemacheilidae > Triplophysa > Triplophysa rosa. Next base: position 15,570,054 of record NC_079895.1, read on the forward strand.
GGATTTATTTTGGCATGTGAGTAAATCTTGTTTAACAAAAAAGTGGTTAATGAATAATCTCAGTTTGTGAATATGTTAGAAATTATGGATCATTAATTTACGGAGTGTCTATTTACATTGAGTACAAATAGTCTGCCTTGTTGGTAGAAACTATTTAAACTAACTCTGGCCACCAGTATCTGATTGGAATAGAGAAAGTGTAAGAGCGACAACATTTTTAAAAGGGACTTCAGTGGCGTAAGGTGTAAAGTGCTTAGTTAATAGGTTAGACGCTGGAAACCCAGGTTTGAATCCATCTTTTGCCAAACTCACTCTTTAACCTATTTCCATCACATGTCAGACCATGAAGGCATTTGTTTTTCAATAAAATAAAAAAGGATTTGAAAATTGGCTAACAAGTGTTTAATCATAAAGTTTAGGTTAAGGGTAAGGTTAGGGCTTTATAATCTCAATAAGTTACCATCCTTTTAATAATTTTTAATAAAAGAAGATAAATAAACATAATAAAAGATTTAACTGGGTCAAAATCACCATCACTAATCTAAGGTCTCCCCGGCCTGTTCAGTAATTGCGGCTGTATGTGTTTGTTACAGTATATTAAAAAGATTGGATGCCTGAAGCTTGAGTGATACATGCATCAGAGGGTAATAGTGTCAAATGACCATACAGTATATACCAATATCAATGTCACAGTTGGCAAAAAGACGGAAAAAAAAACGTTTTGAAAAAAATAAAACTTTATATCAGAACCATTTATACTAAAGTGAATATGAAATCTTAACTTTCTCAGCACTTCGACTGATAGGTATTTAAATAGACTATTTACCCAGCATGCCTGCTCCAGATCGAGAAGCATCAGGGGAGTTTCCTCCTCCTGTCTTGCTCTTGAAGGAGGTGAAGAGATGTTTGCACAGTTCCTCCGGGATGTCATTCTCCAGGTAGGTAGTCATGAAAAGCTGGAAGCCCTCATAGTCAATGGGCTGCAAAAGACAAACGAAAGGATAATGAGAAAAAAGTGAAACCTTTTAATACAAAGCCTGTCTGTCAGTGATTATGTGGCCTTCTGCTTTTATAAGTGAAACAGAATACGGCCCTGACTCTGAATATGAAAGACACAATCAATTGTCATAAAAGAAACTCCATTATGACACACGGCAACAAAAATACAAAGAGGGCTCACTGACACACATTAAAACCACATGATACATTTGCATAAATCTGCAAGGTTACAAAAATACAATGACGAGAAGACAGTTTACACGGTATAATTCCCAAAGAAATTTGAAGTAGCACAAACACATGGCCGACACTGAAAAGCACTGAGCAGGACCTTTGACCCTCAGAAGACATTATGACCCCAGCGTGACTTTTGTGTTAGACAGAGATGGGTTTGAGAGATTGGCAGGTTATGTCAGGGCATGCAGTCAGTAAACACTGAACCACAAAACATGCAAACCCAGAAGGCAACAGCTTACTTGGTTGAGAACATCTTGCATCTGTGTGACGTCAGAAGATATATGGAGAGGGTAGAGGGAGAGAGGGGGGGGTTATATATATTGTAGCTGGTGTTGGTGCAAAGGGAAGGGTTCAGTGAATGATGTTACCTTTCACATCCTCTGACACTGGAATGAATTCAGCCAAACACACGATTGCATTTGTAATGCTATATGGAATTAGTCCAACTGTTGACATACTGCCATGCTAAAAGAAATGCACTGATTTATCTAAGGCATATTGCACACAGAAATGGAAAGTACTATCTCAATCGGACACTTTGGAGGATGACACTGGATTTGCCAAAGTTGGCCAGGTTAGCAGTATCAAAATTCTTGTAAGAATTTCAGGCGATAAACAGAAGATATCCACAAGCTTGTGGAACTTGTTGAGTCTCTGAGATTGTACAATAAGTAAACAACTTTTGGACTTATTATTTAGAAAGAGCATAAAGGTCCAGTGTATGTTATTTAGTGCCATCTATTGTTGAGGTTGCGAATTGCAACCAACGGCTCACTCCACTCCTCCCTTTTGAAGCACTACATTGGCTAACACAGGACTAAGCTGTTGTCATGTTTTCACTTCTTTGCCGAAGGGGATAACATATTTACGAAATGTGCTTCAGTTTGTCTGTTTAGGGCTACTGTAGAAACAATGTGGCGAATTCCATATAAGGAGACCTACATTGTACGCTGATAGAAATAGCTCATTCTAAGGTAATAAAAATAAAACATTCATTATGTAAGGTCTTTATACACCTCTGAAGACATAGTTATGTATACTATATTGCATTTCTGTCAATAGATCCTCCAAAAACTACACACTGGACCTGTAAAGAGATACCTCACTTCTAGTTTATCTTATCATATTTTATATGCTCTCATGTCACTCATTCCAAACCTGTATGAGTTTTTTTTCCTCCAGAACACAAAAGAAGATATTTTGAAAAATGTTGGTAACCGAACATCATTGGCGTCCATCGACTGCCACTGTATGGACACAAACATTTCCTAAAATAAATAGATAAGAGGAAAGAGTCATAACAGGTTTTGAAGAAAATGAGGGTGAATAAATGATGGCTGAATTGTTATTTTTGTGTGAGTTATCCCTTTTACCTCTTTTTTTGGACACCATATTATTGTGGTACATTTTAGCTCTACCATTTTTCAAACCCAATGACTCGCCTTGTCTTAGTATTACAAAAAGTGTTTAGTCGTTTTGGTGGTGTGAAAATCAGCATGGCCAGCCATTATTTTTAGAGAAACTGTCTGCTGAAAACAATGAACCATTTACTTAACCCTTTTCCCTCGCCCAATTTTACTCGTCATTTTGTAAAGGGTACAAAGTCACTGCCATAAAACTTTATTATGCCAAGACACCCAAAGGAGCTGCAGCAGTTTGAGATGCCAGAAAAGGGATATTTACAACTCAGAAGCCACCCGACGGTCAATCACGACCGTACACATGAGTGAAATACAACGCTCTGTCATCATAAGCGGGTGACAATGGGGCACTGATGGCATGTCGCCCACATTTTGTGCTACATCCAGGCTTCAAGATTTACAGGTGGACAATGAAAAGCATGCGAAGTCACACCACAGCCAACCTGGCGTCAGCTTCGGACCCATTTAATCCACCAGTGCTGATTCGCTATTGATTCAGCCGAGCCTCTGGGTCACAACATGTGGCGCCGAACCATGAGCGCCATCTTATTTATGTCAGTACAGAGGAGAGTCGAGAAATATAATGGTGACACTCCATAAAGCAAATTATAGATGTGGCTGCCTGCTGGCCTTTGTTGTCACGGCAACGTGATGCATGGGCTTTATGATGTCAGCCTGGACCTTCTCTAGGAGATATCTGGGCACCTTGTTTCTGAGAGCGGATGACTAAGCATTTCCTGTAATGAGTCGAGTCGTATTGGTGTTCTGTCAAGTCACAGCCAGAGGCTTCGCTGCCTCTAAACAGATCATTTAATCAGGTGAGCTCACGGCCGCTCATGTGATAATATACCTGCTCAGGGTTGTACTTGGAGAGGACACCATTTCCATGAAACTCCTCCAGTACATCTTTTAGCTTCTTGGAGGAATCTGCAAAGGAGAGAAATGAAAAAAAAAACAGTCAGTTGGTAATGTAATTTAAACAAAACCTAACTTTGGAAAACTCTTGATCTGTTCATAAACAATTGATTGCACTGGCTGCCTAAAAGAAGATGTATTTAAAATAAAAACAGATGTTAATTTACAGTATTGACTTGATATTGATACTAAAGCAAACCACATGACACCACTGAAGGCAAATGACCTACTTAACTGTGTTTTTTATAGTCTGAGAAGTAGTAAATTTGTCAGCAATTAATAATATATTATGTCTGGATGCTTTGTCACATAAAAGCCTTCAATATTTAAATGTCACTTAACAGCCAGTTCAGTCAGGACCACTTTCGTCATATAACATTTTTTATCAAATAATAATGCCTCTAGTTGGTGTTGGTGGTATGGTTCTGTTCTGGGCAAACTCCATGCACCCATTCATGCATTAATTCCTGGACAGAGCGGGGAGAGCAGCAAGTCATAAAAAACCTGGTTTAACAGAATAGATCAAATAATTATACAAATAAACAAATAACTAAATAACAACTAGCGCTATAACAAAAACAATCACAAGACAAATCAATCCACAGATAATGGATAAATAGATAAAGTGGAGTTGGGGATAGAGGGGGGACTTAAATTCAAGGTGCCGCTAAGCCAGGGGCTATGTAACCTTTAAATTACTATAACACAGGTTATGCATGTAAGGTAGTAGTTACCCAGTTGCACCACTAGGCAGCAATATAGTGAGATTTTTTATTGTATTTAGATGTTAAGCAATTTATACATTTTTGTCCCTGGCAAGAAGTGGGAGTGTTCAGCTTTCTTTTTTTTCTGTGAACTTTTGTTTTGGCTTTTGTGGCGTTTGATGAACAGCCACAAGAGACAGCCTACTCTTCGCATACGGACATTATGCGTGAACATTATGAGAAGCGCGCTAGCCAGACAGGATTTAAACTATGCCGGCTAAAGACCTAAAAGTTTGGTTTAAAGACGAAAAACATACTAAGCAGAATGTTTTCTCACCATTCCATTTCTAACACACGCATACAGTGTTCGGTGCTGTCTCACATCTGTCAAAGCAGAAATAAAACCGCTGCTCTCTGTATGTTTTTTCTGTCACCTCCGGTCGCGCTCATATGTACATGGCATGCACTTATTTCGTCTATTCGAATGAAATATCTGAAAAAGCAAATACATTTACCCAGCCAAGGTCTATGGCTGCATGGGTAAATGTGTATGCTTCTTCAGATATTTCATGAAGAAATCAGGACAGAAGTGGTCAAAAGTGGACAAAATAGACGGATTACAGCAGCAGGAGTAAAAGTGTATGTGCCTCTTTCTTCCACTTGTGATCCGATCGACCAAGTCTCATCTTAAAACCAGGCATAATACAGGGTCTTATAAAGACTGGAGGGAGCCGCAGCAGGGGGGCAGAAGAGCCACATGCGGCTTGAGAGCCACGGGTTTCCGACCCCTTCACTAAGCTACAGATTGATGGCAGAATGAAAGGGGATTTAAATGAACCGCTATGATGTGTGTCAAATTTGGATTGGTGCGCACCAGAAACACCTGACTGTCAGCTGATGCGAGCTTGACTGACGTGACCTGCCTGAACTAATGCGATGCTTGATTACCAACACGTCAATCCCAAATCTATTCTGCAATGCTTGAAATGTTCACTTTAGTTTTTCACAATGATGTTTCTTATTAAAAAACATGACATTTTAATCAACTTTTGATCTAAAGACACATGTATACAATTGTTACATATGTCTTTCATTACAGAAGAAAAAATCTTAAAGGGGTCATATGACATGGCTAAAATGAACATTATCATTTGTTTTAGATGTAATGCAATGTGTATGCACGATTTAAGTTTAAAAAATGCTGTATTTTCCACATACCGTGCATGTTTGTATCTCCTCTTTGCCCCGCCTCTCTGAAACGCACAGATTTTTTACAAAGCTCATCGCTCTGAAAAGCGAGGTGTGCTATGATTGGCCAGTTAACCAGTGCGCAGTGATTGGTCGAATATTGCAAGCGTGTGATGGAAATGTAACGCCTCTTACCATATTTGGAACATCAGTTCCACATTTGGGCGGTCTTAGTCAAATCATACCACGAACTGACGTGGATTTGTGGGGGTGTGGTTACACAAGACATTTTCAGGCAGGTCTGCGTGAGCATTCGCTTTTAGATAGAATGCATCTTTTGTTCTGACACTTTAATTTTTGCAATTTGACGTGTCTAATACATGCATGGGCAACTTATAACACACCAAAGACACAGAAAAACATGTATTCGCGCCATATGACCCCTTTAAAATTGTTTTGAAATAAATGACTTGGACCAAACAATAGCCCGGCACAAAACTTCTTCAATACAAATAAAAGCATCTCAGTGTAAGACCTCAAGAAATTTGTTTATAATGTTGCAGGACTACACACTTAAGATGTTAAAATCTGATTTTTTAGTGAAAATAATTCCTATAGTTACACTTGTGCTATTTCATAAATGATTTTCCATAGACTTCAATGTCATTTTACTTAAATATCACAATTAAAACATGTTCTTGACCAATGTGCTTAAATGATAACACAAATTACATAAGATATAAAAGAGACAGTAGAAAAGACGAGACAGATATGAAACAGTCACTGAATAAAAGCCATAAAAACAAATAAGTTTTAAGATGAGATTCAAACTCACAGTAGTAGCAACTATTTTGAGCTGAACTAGTAGTAACCTTTGATCTTAAAGGGATATGTCACCCAAAAATTAAAATGTCCCCATGTTTTACTCACTTTGAAGGCATCCTATTTGTACATGACTTTCTTCTTTCAGAATAATGCATTCATAGTTGTAATTCCACTTAAGCTGGCTCTTCCAAGTTTTAGAATGGGAGTGAATGATGTCTAACTTCATGTCTAACGCTCGTATTCCACGAACTCCAGGATGTTTAGGCACAGGATTTACACAAACAAAATGCCACATGGCAGTTGCTATCTATGCTCTACTGGCAACCTGTAACTTTGTTAATGTCAACTGTGATTTTAGCTCCAAACATGCCATCTGCAGTTCTAATATCTCCTTTTCATCAGTCTTATTTAAAAGCTAATTCCTTTTTTTGTAATTTAGCAGCATTACATACAAACTGTTTGTTACTGTTGCAAAGTGATGATGGATAATGTGCTTGTATTTCACAAGTGTCTGTGAAGCTGATCCTAAAATCCTCCTTCTAACAGAAATTTCCTGAAACTCAAACTACATGCATCATTAGCCATAACATGTTTTTAAAAGAGCCTTCCATTTAGTCTCTAACACTAGGAACATTAGAAGTATGGCGCTATCTGACAAAATAGGCTAATTAAACAGGGATAATAGCCTAGCAGAAAATGTCACCAAAGCTTATTTGCATTAGGACAGGAGAAAGGAGTCTGCTGCCCCTGGCTTCACTTTTGTTTTCTCTAAGCCAGGAATTGATTATTATAGACGGACTCTGAGTCATGTTTTTGACTGCTGTTTTCAGGAAGAACAAGATGCTTTCCTCACATGCACATGCTAATCTCCTTCCTGCATTGCAAGAGGTTATTTCTGTGTCTACCATTGACCAGCAATGTTTATTAATCACATGACCTGTTTCAATTTCCGCTGAATTTCATTACTAGGACTGTCAAACGATTAATCGCAGTTAATGGCATCCAGAATAAATGTTTGCGTTTACATAATATATGTCTGTGTACTGTGCATAGAAATGTTTTATTTATAAACACATGCACATACATGTATATTTAGGAAATATTTACATGTATTTATTTATATTTACCAATAATTTAAATTATATATAACTCCCATACGATGCCACGAAGGAACAGCTCACTTAAAATAAAGATTTTGTGATAAAAAAGTATGACTTGTACTTTTATGTGAGAAACATGAACTATCAATTTATGGAATAAACAGCATACAGTTTTTTGCACAGAAAAATACCATCATAAAGATTTGGAATGACATAAGGGTAAGTAAATAATGACCACCCAGTTTGGGTGAACTGTTCCTTTTTGATACAAAATATAGGTTCAGACACTCAAATGAAAAGCTATGTGAGTCAATACACAGAGAACTCAGTGGTCAAAAATAACTAATGTGTAATGTGACAGAAACTAATGACTGAAAACCAAACTTCACCCTCTGCCTAATCGCATCATAATGAGTCTTCCCTCAACAGGTAAAACCCCAAAACAAAGCAATCTGATGATGTTTGTGGTAGGAAAGACAAACGTTGATCTTTCATTATTAATCAAAGGTTTTTGAGCTGTTTGTATAGTTTCAGATCACAATTCACATTTAACACTCAGCGTGATGTCAGAGGTCAGACACAGGCGTATAAAACAAGATCTTTGGACCGTGTTACTCTGACACCTACCCACTTCCCCTCATCGCCCCTCATCTGCAGAATGGTAAACGTAAGAGAATGATACTTGATTTAAAACCTGACACCAGACTCTGAGCTCTTTGTGGTTTCTGTGGGCATTGGACAACACATCCTTTCTGTAACAGACCTCTGCGTCTGGGTGTTTTAATAGTGGGGGATCTGTGAATGTGAAAGGAGTTTCAATAATCTCTCACCTGCTGAATTCTTAATGGAAATGTGTCCAGTTTTCCTGAATAGACTCCATATAATATATGTGCTATTTTTAAAGACATTATACCATAAGTATGGCATGTTGGCAGAATTCAGGGCAACGGTACTTCTGACTGATTATTCGACACTCCCTAAGGCTTTTTAATCAAATGTGTTACCTGGGGTCGCACCTCACGAAAGAAAAGTAATTATCCAGACTTTATGAGTATTTAGATTTATTACTTGCATGCCTCAAGCCAATTGACCTCACAAGGCATAAAAGATACTCCATCTGGAAACACATTTCACGGCAATTTTAAGGTACCCTCTAAATAATTGACACAAAGGTCTCTTTTGGATTTATATTATGGCCAGACTAAGGCGATGTAGATAATCGCACAATAATAGAGGCTTCTCTTTACAGTGTAACACCCATGTAGATAATAGATTGTTTGCACATGACGTCATGGCACTGCGCGAAGTGCAGATGGAGGGCAGCAAGGGATTTTCTCCATACGAATGCACTATAACAAACTCAAAATACTCAAGTTTTGCGTCGTTTTTGATTGTTCAATTCGATCAAACCATGAAAGGTGTTTTTATTGTGTAGCAAAAGTTGATGTTCATGAAGGGGGAAATGCGAGTATTGACTGAGAAACGGAGATAAAAGTGGCTTGTAAACCTGAATCTGCGGTTGCGATGAGCCGAGCCGGATGACTTTCTAAAACGCTTAACAAGGTTTAACGTACCCAAACAACAACCAGGTGAGCTCAAATTTCTGTCAAACCTTGTCATGAACACCAGCTGCAAAGATCGAGTCCTGATTAAACGGATAAAGTGATACATCTCGCGTTAAGCGTTTCTTCCCCATAGACGTCCATTAATGAAACAGCTTAACGTACCGAAAGAACGACCACGTAAAACCACATTTCTATTAAACCTGAATTGTAATAAACAGCTACTGTTAAAAGAACAAGCACATATTCCAGGCATAAGAATAGTCTCACGTTAAGCTTGTTCTTCATAGAAGTTCATTATAAAGAAACCACATAACGTGGCTCAAGGCGGGGACAAACTGAGAACATAAAACTTTTCTGTTATCATGGTTATTTTTGAGATCAGTGATCAACAAATGAAAATATCATAAAAACCACGTGATTGCAAACAACCTATATTATAAAGAATGGAACCTGATTGAAACACATTTTAAAAACATCAACTAAAAAGGAAAAAAGCTCAGAGATGAGAGCTGAGATATCATTTTTAGATATAGAAGTTTTTATGTTACCTTTGTTTTTATTTTATCTTGGGATCACATTAATAACCAGATGTTATTTTTACCCAGCAGAGATCAAGTTTGACTATGGGAAAGATGTTATCTTTCAGAATAGATTCAAAGATTATTCACATCCAGTTTGATTAAATTTCAACAAGACAAAAATATCTTTGGTCGTTTCTACTTACATAAACACTTTGCTTTATTTAGTATAAATGCAATTTTATGCACTTTTATGAGCATTACAAAGTTTCAATCCTGTTTTAATACTTGATTTGAATGTACACTTTATACTATATCTCAGATGAAAAAAGTTTTTACCAAAGGTTTTCACTGTAATGATGGGTCATATGTCAATATTTGATATTTTAAATACCCATTTGAACTATTTCTTAAAGTTTCTGAAGCATAGTTTTCCATAGCAGGTAAGAACTGTCCATAGCAGGTAAGTGAATCCATAACGGTCCATATTACTCATAAATTGGCACCTGAAAATTAAAATATAGCAGCTATTTTATATTCTATAAAGAGTTATCCTGTCATGGTTCTGTCCCACCTTGTCTTGCTTTTCTTGACCTAGTGGCAGAACCATGATAGAACCTCTTGTTTTATGTGGAGAGAGTCAGTTTTGGCATTCCATATACTCCCTCTCTCCGGTGTGGCGTCTCTGTTCCCGCCCTTTCGTCTCCTCTTATTGTTTGATAATTAGTTCATGTCCTGCACCTGTCCCCTCTTGATTTATCCCCTTTATTATGCCCTTGTGTCTTCTGTCTCGTGCTGGTTCATTGTCGTTTGTCTGGTGAGTGCCTGTTCTGTGTTAGTCTAGTCTAGTGTAGTCATTTGTAGTTCATGTCATGTCATGTTATGTTTATCTTAGTCTTGTTAGGTGTATTTAGTCTTAGTCCTGTCCTGTAGGAGATTCCCCTGTTTTGTTTTGTTACCCCCACGTGGGTCTTTGTTTTGTATTTATATTTTATTAAATGTCTTGTTAACCCCTTATCCGCTTGTCTGCGTCTGGGTCCTCTGTACTGTGTCCTTGTTCCCTCACCATTCATGACATATCCCTTCTCCATTTGTTGGGTATTATTGCTTTTGGCTTGTGCATTTTAATTCACAAAAATCCTACGAAGTATGTCGTCTCTTAAAAACTTGTGCTTTTTGTCACATCATAACGCATTAATTTTTCTCTCTTTTAAATTAGAAAACTCATGCATGGATTGATATTTTGCTGATGTATGGACTCTATCATCAGGGGGTTCATAAAATATTAACAGATGGTTCAATATATTGGTAATAAACACATTCTATGATCATCTATATTTAAGTTTTGGCTGATAATGTCACATCCATAACACTGAAATTGCCCACAAGCAAAATGTTTTGTTCCAAAATGCAATGATTTTACCTAAAATAAACAATCTGCCTTAGTAATTTCCACTGGCATGACATGCACATTCTTGTCATTAGCTTTGTAAAGTAAGCGTTGAGAATTCCAAGCGCAAAACCTAAACAGAGGTTACTTTCAGGTTTAATGTAGCACTTAATAGAAAAGACAAACACACAGGTCTCTATTGACCAGATGAGGCAAACTCCTCCTAACATGTTCATGACTATGCGCTGGTAGAATCAGCGCTATAACAATAGATGTGTCACACTTCCTGGAAGACTTTATAATAAATATGTGCTAAAGTAATACCTGATCCTGCCTTGGCATCACATTTCACCTTTTCCCCCATCCGATCAATACAAACATTTTAAACTCCCTCAAAACTGTCATATTCCAATTCCCTTGTAAAATTAAAATGATGTACATTTATAAGCAAGGCCATCACTTTTTAATATCCTATATTGAAAATTTCATATGCCTGTTTATCTTATAAAGTGGTCTGCATCAATAACTGCATTAAACGTTGCTAATCAATAGAGAAGCAGAGAGCACAGGCAGTACATCGATAGATTACGTCAATATAGCCTACATTCCCAGCAGTGCTTCTAGTCCAGTGGTTCAACCTCGAAATGTTGACACGTCCTGAAACATCCCCCTAAATAATACTCTGAGAAAGACGTCACCTTAAATGGGTGAATCGACTGGTGCAATCAGCAAAATTCTAACTAAAGAACCAACCAAATGGACTGATAAATCCACCCACCCATTCTTGACCACCTAACAAAAAAACAAAATCAATTCTAATCAGCCAGCCAGTTTGTGTGAGGTTGGTCTCAGCCTAACCAGCTGATGTCTGATGTTTTTGCCCAGAATAAACAACATTGAAACCATTTAATCGCAGCGACGCATACGTTTAGAGACGAAGGTTGTCGTTCTCTCATACTCACACTCGCTGTACTGCTGTAGCTGGGAGAACTCGGCTGGGCTCAGACACACCCAGTCTCCCATCTCGCCAGTCGGAGAGCTTGGGTGCGGGTACAGGGGATGAAGATGATTTTCTCAGTTGAGGTATGAGAAGGTGAAGTCTGGCATGATCATAATTCCTTCCCTTTTTGAGCAGATGGCAAAAAGGTGTCCCGGCACGGAGCGAGAGGTTGAGGGCAGAGCAAAGGTGAGGTGCTTGCCGCTTTGTGCCACGCCAGTTAAGGGAGTTGTGATTTGAGGAGCTCTGCAGGGGTGAGGTGGCAGGTGCAGACGGAGGATCACAACAAGTTCAACTTATGACCTATCAACCTACGTGATCTGTGGAGAGAAAATATGAAAACAGTATTAGTCGTGTCTTAGAATCAACTTAACCCTTTCAAGCATAGAGGTCACTGCAGTGGACAGCTATTCAAAAAGACATGTCTTGCATTTGCATGAGTTTTGATGGCATATGTGCACATCAATCGTGATATGGGACACTAGTACAATATTCTATACACTGTCACCTATTCAGATGTAGAAAAAATATGTCTAAAAATCTAATCTTGTTTTTCATGCTCTAAGAGAAATAAAAACACATAGGAAATCCTGCCCAAAGTTGTCATCAATCATGCATGAAAGGGTTAAGATTATTGACTATATAATATATATAATAGACATGTCATATATGCATTCTTCTCAGAAAATTGTATATTTTAATAAAACACAACTGACAATGCAGTAACCTGAGACTGCACATTGTTTTCAGTCAAGTAAGTTATATTTTTCTATACTACAGTATTCTACATATCTAAATAAAATTTTAGAATTTTTGTATATTGAAGGCAGGTGTTTATGTCCAGTCAAAGAGTACACACTCTTCTTCGTGCCCTGTCTGGACACACAGACACAGACTACACTAAGTTTACTATATATAACACACATTGTACAATATTATTTATATTTTAATATTTAAATCATGCAAAACATTTCACTTTGTAAAAACCCTTATTGACACCCTACATTGATGTCAGTTATTTGTTAACAGAGAATGTATGATGCACACTCACACTTTAGATATATTGACATCTATAGAGTACCTCAGAGATGACGTATTTTTGTAGGCCAACCCGGAAGTTACACCGAGTTGGTTCCCTCGACCAAAAGCCTATGCATTTTTCCCATAGACTTTTGGAAGATTGCAAAAAATAAGATCTGTGATTAACAAAAAACAACTCAAAACATACTTGTTATACCAATTATTTGACTAAACAATAACTGTCTATGTTTTGTGTTTTATAAAAAAAAATGTTCATGTTGTTCATTCTCTCCATTGCTTTAATCCTCCTAGTAGCATGGCCTTGTAAACTAATAGTACTGTTTAGCATGTTGACAAAATGTTATGCTCTCCTACTTGCTTTGGATAAAAGCATCTGCCAAATGAATAAATGTAACAAATGTTCATGTTGTTCACACGTTTTGTCTATCGAGATAATCTTAACAGATTAACACAACATTTGCCTAAGTACAATCGGCAGAAGTAAAAAGCTAACACGAGGCTGTAAACAGACTACACTACGGTCGCTCGAAATCAACGTCACCACCCCCAAGTCTCCGGCAACTTTTTCAATTTTTCAAACTTTATTAAAAACGTGTTACCTGGTAAGTAATTACTCCGTGAATGAATCCCCAACATTGTTTTTAGAGATTTGTGCCCATGTTGCATTATTTGTGAGATTTAAATGAGCAGTGACATCCCCGCCAAAGGATGTAGTTGCTTTAGCAACTTGTTAGTAACCGCAATTTTAAAGACACAGTGAAGGTTTAAAACATCACAAGCGGGTTATAACAGGTGTTTTTTTTTTGTATTAGATTAAAACGTGAAGTTTTTTTTAACCACAGACCTTATTTCAGGCGATTTACCAAAACCCATTCAAAAAACCCATTGACTTTGGGGCGATGGAACGGGAAGTCCGAAAATGCTAACTTGCTTCTGGGGTTTGCATACAAAAATACGTAATCTCTGAGGTACTCTATTGACTGGACTATTTGTTTGGACCATTTATTTTACATTGACACTAGCATTGTGCTGTTTGTATACTAGAAGGAGCAGACGCTATGTTTTTGTCATGGTTCTGCCTCTTATTGTCATGTCTTTCTTGGTCTTGTGGCAGAACCACAAGAGCCTCTTGTTTTGTGTGGAGAGAAACATATTATTGTCGGTCACGACATAATATGCGTTCTCTGTGGTCTCGTCTTTGGCCCCGCCCTTCTCGTTGCTTCGTTTAGCTTTCCATTAGTGTTTCATTCCCCACACCTGCCTAGTGTTAATTAACCCCTTGTTAGTCTCCCTATATAATGCCCTTGTGTCTATTGTCCTGTGCTTGTTCGTACTGCTTGTATCCTGATGGTTTGTTCCCTAAAGAATTTCTTGTCAAGTTCCTGACCCGTGAGTTTTAGTGCAGTCTAGTTAGTGTCAACCCTTGTCATATGTTGTCTTAGTCTAGTGTATTTTAGTTAGTGTTCCTGTCTTGTCGGTGTATTATACTCCCCTGTTTGTCGTTTTACCCCCTCGTGGGTTTTTGCTTTGTTTTTGTTATAATAAAACCTTTGTTTCGTGTAAGCTGCCTGCGCTTGGGTTCTTCCCTTCCCCTATCGTGACAGTTTTGGCCTGTAAGGAATACACACACTTTGTTGTCTAAAAATGGTTTGTGTACCCACATTGTCACCTCGCATCTTCCAGTTTGGGATCCTTGGGCTAAGAGAAGACCTCGCAGAAGTGTTATCATTCCGTACTATATACATTTTAGATCACGCAAACGTCTCGGTTACGGATGTAACCTCAGTTCCCTGATGGAGGGAATGAGACGTTGTGTCGAACCGACAGATGGGGTTCGTCCCTGAGAACCAATCGCTTCCGACTTCTTAGAAAAGGCCAATGAAAATTGCCGAATGAAATTTGCATGCCGGACTCCGCCCCCCGATATCCGGGTATAAAAGGGAGACGGCGTGCCTCATTCATTCACCTTAGTTCTGAGGAGCCTGAGACCTCTCACGACTGCTGCAGTGGACAGCACGTGTTGTGGCAAGGAGGACACAACGTCTCGTTCCCTCCATCAGGGAACTGAGGTTACATCCTTAACCGAGATGTTCCCTTTCTGTCGGTCTCTCGACGTTGTGTCGAACCGACAGATGGGGTTCCTATGGAAAATGCCATAACACTGTGCCCTGTCACAATCTCTAGCAAAGCGACGGTGACTGGCCTGGGGTGTCAGCCGTGAGCGCTACCGCGAAATTGTAACCTACCAGTGGGTAGGTAGGTGGTCCCAGAGCTTTCTTGAAAGGTGGGAAGGCCCCTGCCTTCGGCCTCACAGGCGGCGGCCTTGTTTCTCTAACAGCGAGAAGCCGCCAGGTACCGTAAGGCCACTGGGTAAGCGCTACTTCCTCAAGTGGGGGATGCGCTACAGAGACCACTTCCTACCGCAGGGAGGAGTCTAGTGGAGATACCAACATGGTCTCACCGATAGGGGAGAGCTCATGGGAAGAAAGTGCCACCTGGTGTAGGGGGAGTGGTGGGAACTTTTGGCACGTAGCCGGGCTGGGGTCTCAGGATAGCAGGAGAATCACCGGGCCCGAATTCTAGGCAATCTGTGGACACGGAGAATGCTTTTCAGTCAACTGACGAGAGAGTGCATCGGCTGTCTGGTTCAGGTCGCCTGGGATATGTGTGGCTCGCAGTTATCTGCTCACCTGAGGACTCCACAGGAGGAGGCGTCGGGCGAGTCGTGTTAGCTGCCGTGAGCGAACGCCACCCTGGCGGTTTATATACGCTACGGCAGTTGTGCTGTCTGACCGGACCAGCACGTGCTTGTTCTGCACGGGAGGTTGTAGCCCCTTCAGTGCGGGTAGCACATCCAACAACTCTAGGCAGTTGATATGCCTGCGCAGGCGGGGGCCCGTCCATCGCCCTGACACTACGCGCCCGTTGCACACGGCACCCCAACCCTGCAGGGAGGCGTCTGTCGACCATGACGCGTCTCGACCTGCCCGAGAGGGACCCCTATCCGTAGAAAGGTCATTGAAGACCAAGGGGTTAGGGTGCGTCGGCAGAAAGGCGTAATCACCATCCGCCTGCTGCCAGTGTGCCACGCTCTCCAGGGAACTCGACTCTGTAGCCAGTGTTGGAGCGGTCTCATGTGCATCAACCCGAG
Organism: Triplophysa rosa; assembly: GCF_024868665.1. NCBI lineage: Eukaryota > Metazoa > Chordata > Actinopteri > Cypriniformes > Nemacheilidae > Triplophysa > Triplophysa rosa. The sequence goes on from NC_079895.1 coordinate 15,586,105, forward strand.
GGGTATCACCACCGTCGAGGATGCCATGTGCCCAGGAGCCTCTTGTGCCCGCTGACTGCTTGAAATATTCCAGGCAGTTCAACACTGACTGAGCGCAGTCGTGCTGTAATGGAGACAGACTTGAGTTCCATACCTAAAAAGAGGATGCTCTGCACAGAGGAGAGCTTGCTCTTTTTCGGTTGACCTGTGGTCCCAATCGATCTAGGTGCCGAAGCGCTAGGTCCCTGTGTGTACATAACAGATCCCACGAGTGTGTCAAATGAGCTCTCTCCCTGAGGGAAGTGAGGGCGGCTTCCAAGAACTTCGTGAAGACTCGTGGGGACAGGGACAGACCGAAAGGGAGGACTCTGTACTAATATGCCTGACCCTCGAAAGCGAACCGTAAGAACGGGCGATGACGAGGGAGAATTGAGACATGAGAGTAAGCGTCCTTCAGGTCGATTGCCATGAATCCATCTTCACATCTGATAGATGCCAGGATGCGCTTCTGCGTGAGCATCCTGAACGGCAGCTTGAGTAGGTGCCTGTTCAGGGTACGCAGATCTAGTGACCCCCACTTTTTTGGGGACGATGAAGTACTGGCTGTAAAACCCGTTGAACATCTCGGCTAGAGGGATGAGCACGATCGCTTCCTCACCAGAGGGAGGGAGCTTCAAGGAATCGTCGGAGTCTGATGCGAGTAAGTCACCCTCCGATGCTGCAACAGACATCTCATCATCACGTACCGTGTCCGATACGTGGTTGAGGAACAAGATGGTGGGACCGTCTCATGGGGAATGGTCAGACGAGCAAGAAGAGGTGCGAAAGGTCCGCGAGCCAGTGGCTGACGGATTAGCGCTCACAGTAATCCTCATATCACCCTCGCTACTCGCCGTAGCGGGTGGCAGGGCCGTAGTCCTGCCGTCACGGAACGGGAAGCAGATGAGGTGGTGGCTGAGTCCCGTGGGAACACAGCCACCCGTGACGCAACGTCTGAATCATCAACCGCCCGCAGTGCGGGCAGGACGTATCCACAACATCTGCCCCAGCGTACTGGAAGCAGACATCATGTCCGTCCCCCTCCTCGATGAGTGTGTTGCACCCACGAGAACAGCGGGACATGCCACGCTGGAGAAATTTGCTCTTTTAGAGAAAAAACTTGAACACTTCTGGAACCGCCGAGACGCCCAGGGGAAGTCGCTGCAGGAAGGGACAGTCCGCTGCACCACGTCGTAGAGCCGGCAGTCTTGTAGTTGCTACTTGTAGAGAAGTCTGTTGATCATGAGCGAAGGCTCCGAAGAACAAAAGGTGAATGAATGAGGCACACCGTCTCACTTTTATACCCGGATATCCGGGGGCGGAGTCCGGCATGCAAATTTCATTCGCCAATTTTCATTGGCCTTTTCTAAGAAGTCGGAAGCGATTGGTTCTCAGGGACGAACCCCATCTGTCGGTTCGACACAATGTCGAGAGACCGACAGAAAGGGAACTTGTGTTATAAGCGTGAATGAAATTAGAAAGCCAGATTTCATCCGACGCGAACCACCACAAACTACGTGTGCGGTGCATTCCCAAGATGCCACACTAGCAGTGCAATCGAACTGGACATAAATGGCGCCGCCGTATTGGACCAGGCAAAAACTGTGCTGAAATAAAAATAAACAGGCGAACTGTGTTTTATAGTTACTTATAATCTTAGTTACACATGGAAAATTATTAATTGTTATTATTATATTATATCAATCAATCAATCAAAACTTTCACGGTCCAGAGATACACACAAACCTACATTCACATTATCACGTATTTACATATAAGCTACAACGCCAATTCTTCCACAACTTAGAAAAGAACCTAACTGAACTAAGTGCTGGGTTCGTCAGCGTTGCAATTATACTATTCACAGAGTCTGAGAGTCGACACATACATACAGAAGATTACGCAACACAACAGAGCAGGTTGGTTATAATGATTAAAGTTGCTTTTTTTGGTTATTTTGGAGACATTGCTAATAGGCTAACACCATGTTTATACCAGACGCGGCATGACACGGCTTTTTCTAATGGGATTGTCGTGTCGCACCGTGTTAAATTATAATGGGTTCTAATGCGTTTTGTCTTTTGTGGCGTCACCATGTGCCGTGCCGCGTCCGGTGTAGACACGGTGTAATATATTTTTGACATACGATTTAGTGGTTAAGCATCTGTGTATGGTGTCTAAGTACACAACATCTTCCAGTGAATACTGTATATAATTCCCCTTATGTGCTTCTCTAAAACTTCTAAAAAGTTTGTAAATGCTTCTTTTCTGTGCCGCAATTTCAGCATATAGAAAGCCCATATAAGCATTATTTTATATTTGGGTTGTCCAAGACAAGCATTAATATCATCCCTTACCTAAAATTTGCCTCTGGGAAGACAGTTTAAAAATAATTATGTATCTCGTCCTTTTGTTTTTAACAAGGTGGTTTTTAACAAGGCTACAAATGATGCATACTGGTATTATCTCTTGTTTATACATAAATTAACATGCCGCTACGCTAATTATTCTCTCGCTGCCCTTCTCCCCTACCTCAGGATGTGAATGTGGTGACCACAGATTATGCTGGCTCAAGTAGGACCACCTTGTGTCATCCTCCTGTGAGAGCCTGCAGACTGACTGACCAGTGGGATACCCATCCAGAGGAAACTACACAATACACCAGCACCAGCTGATCGTCACATTCCATCCTCATGCGAGTACCTGTGGACTTAATGTGCCATCCTCCTGCGAGATCCTGTGGATTTAACTGAGCCTCCCAGCTCAGGCAATCTCCATCAACGACCACGAGCAAAGATGGACCCTTGTTATTTTAATTCTAACTTTTTTGTCTTTCTTCCTGTAAAGCTGCTTTGAAACAATGAAATATTGTGAAAAGTGCTATATAAATAAACTGAATTGAATTGAACAAGGTGTAAACAGTAAGTTCGCATGCTGTATTTGCATTTTGTTTGGCCAGTGAACCCAGTTAAAATAGCATAGCCGAGCTCCTCTATACAGTTCTGAGTTCAAAGAGAACTCAGCAAATGACTCACATCAGGGGCTCAGCCTGCTTCTGTGCTCAGCACGCTGCACCAATCAATGTCTCTATGTCTCTGTCAGCTGAATACTCCTGTTCTGGCTCTCTGATGCTCTGTCTCATAGCTCTCTCCCTGTCCAGACATTCGCTTTGAGTTTAAGCAGATAGACAAATCAACAGTAGTTTGCCAGCACTTCCAAAGGGAAGTAAAGAACCAGACATAAAATCTTTACAAGGAGCCAAAGCATGAAAAACTGTATGATGAGAAGAGGAAGAGTTGAGTAAAAAGACAAAAATCGATGGAGCTGATAGGGCTGCCATACGTTACAGCATGCTGACTTGCCGAGGGAGAAAGTTTGAAAACTGTGTGATGAAGTTTGTTGGATAGAGGGAATCAGACCGGACCATGTTGTTATGGCGATGTATCAGCACATTGTGTTTATCTTGTGCTTTCAGCCACTTCCCAGTCATGCTGATACATTGCCATAACGCTTGTGAGTGTGATAAGTATCTAGTTATTTATTTAACTTTCTTGTGGACTGCGTATGACAAACAGTTAAGAGAGCATAGTGCACTATACATTATTGGTGGACTACATTCTAAATATTCAAAGTCAATATAATAAATTCTTTGGATATGTTCATTTTGACTGTATTAAAAAACTGCCTTCAGTTCAGTTCAGTTTAAGCAAGAGACATACCAAAACCAAACATAATGTCTAAAATTTACTAGGGCAGGCAAACATCTTAATGGAATTTTCGAATCCCAATAATTTTAATAGAAACAAATAATTTTGGATTTAGGAATAATTTTGTTTCTTTGACCATGTGCTGTAATTCATTGAATAAAATGTACGCCACAATGTTAAATAAAACAGCAGCAAAGATAAGAAATAAGATACTAATCAAAACAGTTTAGATCAAATTTGATTTCCTATCATTATCTTTGTATAATTACATGATTGATTCAATAATGAGGAATCACAAGAGCCCATCTGGAAGTATGGAAATAATGGAAGGTCAAATAATTCAGTAATAAAGCATTAATATATTAACGTGTACTGTGACCAGCTTTGTATGTTGTATCAATTAATAAAATAACCCATTATCAGACATAATTGATTCTCTCCTTACCTCATTTACTGTAACTGTAAATTATTTATTACTTCATATATCAAGAATGTGACTTCTGTGACTTAAGAGTTCATTTGTTTTTCTCATTAAACATAAAACATGGCACTGAGCTCAATGTGATCATTCAGAATTACACACAATATTTTAGATTTCCAAAATAAAACTCTCCTTACAACTTGTCAAATATAATATCAATACACAAGAGCTTGGCCAAGTACACTGTGTCTAGGGCTGCAACTAACGATTATTTTGATAATCGATTAGTTGGACGATTATTTTTTTGATTAATCGGATACAAATGTAATTAATTACTTAGTTAGTAATCTTTTGCTTATAATAACTAAATCAGATATGGGAAAAGTATACACAACTGAACTCATTAGCCTTCTCCCAAATTGTTGTGAATGTATCCATAATTAACACACCTGGTTGTCATGGCTCTGCCTCATTTAGTCATGTTTTTCTTGGTCCTGCGGCAGAGCCATGACAAAGCCTTTGGTTTTGTGTGAGAAAACCATGGGGTGTTTATCTTTTGACACTCCATGTGTTTTCTCGTGTCTTGTCATTGGCCCCGCCCCTCTCGTTTCCTGTATTGCTTCCCTGCCGTGTCTAATGTTTCCCACCTGCCCTGTGTCATTATGCCTCGTTTGTCTTCCCTTTAAAATGCCCTCATGTTTCATTGTCTTGTTGCTCGGTCATTGTGTTTGTTCAATGTTTCCCTGAAGTACAACTCTGTGAGTGTCTCGTCTCGTCTCGTCTCGTCTCGTCTCATCCTGCCCTGCCCTGCCCTGCCTTGTCTTGCTTGTTATTTGGATTATTATTTTACGTATTGGACTTCCTTGCATTTTGCTTTGACGTTTGGTCGTGTTTAGTTTTGTTATTTTGTCCTGCTGTTTTTGCCCTCTCGTGGGAAGTATTTTTGTTTCTGTTTTTATATTAGTTCTGTCCTCGTTACCCCATTGAGGGTCTCTTGTTTTGTCTTTGTATTTAATAAAAGTATCTGTTAACCCCTTCACCACCACTGCTGCCTGCGCTTGGGTTCTTCCCCTCTGAGATTCGTGACACCTGGTGAGTTGAGTGTGAGATATTTGTCATTCTGATGAAGTGAAGTACAGTAAAAAGTAAACAGAAAAAGTAATACTTGAGTACAGATACTCAAATAGTGTACTTAAGTACAGTACTCAAGTAAATGTACTTCGTTACTTCCCACCTTTGAACTAAATAAACCACCAAATCAGGGTATTTAGCCTATTATGTACTTTGCATAATGCCACAAATTGGGTTTTACTAATATAATCTTTAATTTTGTAATTTAAAACATCTCTCCCCTTTAAACTTTAAAACTATGCAGCTTGAAGAGATGCATGCAAAACACGTCTGACTTTAAAACTGTGCACCTCGCACTGCATGGAGAGACGCATGCACGGAGAGACACGTCTGACTTTAAAACTGCGCAACTTGTGCCGCACGGGGAGACACGTGTGACTTTAAAACTGCGCATCTCGCGCCAGGGGCGGTTCTAGGCTGTGTCAGCACACTTGGCCAACCTAAATCTGGAATCGTTTCTAGAATTTTTTACCACAACCGAGCAATTTCGGGTGCGATGCACAGTTTGTCCTGCGAGTGGCAGTAATGATGCTTGTGTGCCAAAAGGAAGATTATGCAATCAAGACGCAAACAATCCCGAGTCTGTGCGCCTCAGCGAGATTACGTTTACATCATACAGGTAATGGAAATATTTTGTAAAAATATAATGAAAATGCATATCATTACACATCATATTAAAATACTGATCTATATTTTACAGTGTTGCGCATGTTAAATCTACATATAAAGCAGTCGTGACTCGTGCCTATACAAAGAATCAGCAGCTGAACTTGTAACACTAAACTAAAGAAATTTTAGTTGTTAATGAAATGAGATAAAATGTAACTTACATTTATTGGGGTGAATGTTGATAAAATGCACTTTTGCCTTATAATTAAAATAAATGGTCTGTCATTCCCAAGGAATTAGCAGAGTTCAAGTAATCAATACAGTTTATTCTATACTGTCCTGTATTCTATACTGTACTTGTGGTGTATTTGAGAGTCCTCTTTTCATTTACACATTTTCATAATTTTCCCATTTGCAGTTAAAATGAAGAGAAAGAATCCTAAGGACATAATGTCCTTTTTTAATAAGAAAACTAAAGATAATAGTCAGTCAAGGCTGGAGAAAGAAGATGCTTCTGAAAAAGAGTCAGAAATGCACAAAAGCTTAGAGAATGAAGAAAGTCCAGAAGAACAGAGGACCCATCAGCCAGGTGATTTAGTTGTGCAGAGAGACAACTTTTGTAACCCTGAAATTCCATGTGAAAAACATGAGTTTTACATGAGTATTTAATTTACATGGCATTCACATGAAAGTGTGCCGAAACCACATATATCACATGTGAAAATTTTGAAATTGATGTTTTTTTTCTTTGTGTAAAGGAAATACCTGATAATGTGACTCATGTTTAGATGACTGCTTAAGTTGATTTTTGGATATCTTGTTTGTGGGTAGTTTTTCATTCATGTATGTACATTTAAGATGCAGAAAAGTGCCTAAATGTTATTATTGTTGTCATTGTTATTTTGACTATATACAATGTGTTGTGAAATAAATGACCATGGAACATTAATTTGAGCTGAACTTGTTTTATTAGCTTATTAGTTTACTTCTAGAGAAAACAGTAATACATGACAGTGAAAAATGACTGAAAATTAATCATGACACATGTTAGTGTGCCCCCTAAATGCATAAGTGGCTCCTGCCTGGCCCCCCCAGTTACAGTAGTCTAGAACCACCACTGTCTCGCGCTGCACGAAGAGACGCATCCACGGAGAGACACGTCTGACTTTAAAACTGCACAGCTCATGCTGCACGGAGAGACACATCTAAAACGGTAATTTTAAAAGGGAAGAAGATGCGCTTGATTTATAACTGCGCAGCTCGCAAGTGACATCACAGACCAACTAATCGATAATGAATTTCATTATCGATTATTATCGATTTTATCGATTAGTTGTTGCAGCCCTAACCGTGTCTACACCGGACGCAACAGGCATGACACGACATGACAACCTGCTTGTTCTTTCGCCTGATTCACACAGGGCTTCAGCGTCAACGCTTGAAGTAGGGCGTGTCTGAAGCGTGGCCGACGCGATCGTCATAGTGACAACAGCCAATCAAATTGTTCTCCGGTCTTGTATAATCGCCATTGGCTAGCGCCTGCACTAGGTTATTTGCAGGCGATCTGATTGGCTCACGCCTGCGTTGGCGCTTGAAAAGTTGAGAAATGTTCAACTTCTTGCCGCGAGCAACGCCAGTGAAGTGACGCTGACGGACCCAAAATTCAGTTCTGCAACGCATGACGTCACCCATTCAAAGTAAATGAGAAGCGTTGACGCTGACGCCACGTGTGAATGTGACAAAATTTTAAATTGTAATAGTTCTAATGCGTTTCTAATGTAATTTGTCGTGTCGCGCCGGGTGTAGACACGGTGTTAATAAGAGCTTGTCATAACTCTGCTAAGGCACTGCTAAATCATCACAGAATTAAAAATCATAGCCAAATATTGGCTGATTGAAACACCTTTGTTCTAGAGAAAACTCCATTGGTCAGCTTCTAAAATAAATAATGTTTTTCAATTCATAATTCAACAAAATTTGAAGGTTTTGGAGTGTCCATTGTGAAATAAAAATATATTTTTATGGAGAAGACCTTCAGATTTTAGCTAGGTAGTTCAGTACAGTATGCCAATCTTTTGAAAATTTTGTTTTTATGACCACTACAATCATACAGATGTTCATTTCACATCTCAAAAATGTAAAAATATTTACTGATTTATATCTACTATATATGTACAGTGGCTTGCAAAAGTATTCATCCCCCTTCATTTTATTCACATTTTGTTATGCTGCTGCCTTATCTTAAACTACTTTAAATGATTATTTTTTTACATTAATCTACACTCCATGCACAATAATGACAAAACAAAAAACTGATTTTTGACAGCTTTGCAAATTTATTAAAAATAAAAAACAAAAATAAGTACATTGCATAAGTATTCATACCCTCAACTCAGAAAATGGTTATAGCGCCTTTACAGACTCAAATCTTTTTGGGTATGATGTGAAAAGCTTTACACATCTGCATTTGGCAATTTTCTGTCATTCTTCTCCTCAGATCCTTTCAAACTCTGTCAGGTTGGATGGAGATCATCAGTAGACAGACATTTTCAGGTTTCTACAGAGATGTTCAGTTGGGTTCAAGCACTAGCTGGGCCACTCAAGGACATAGACAGAGTTGTCCATAAGCCACTCTTGCATTGTTTTAGTTGTGTGCTTAGGATCATTGTCATGTTGGAGAATGAACCTTCTGCCCTGTCCGAGGTTCTGAATGTTCTGGGCTAGGTTTTCATGATCATTATCTCCGTATTTTGTGTACAGTCCCTGAAGCTGAAAAACACCCCCACATCATGATGCTGTTTCCACTACACTTTACTGTTAAGATGGTATTGTACAGGTGTTGAGCAGTGCTTGTTTTTCTCCAGACATGATGCATGAATCTGAGATTCATCAGACCAGAACATCTTGTTTCTGACAGTTTGAAAGATTCGTTGAAGTATGTTTTTGCATATTTCAAGTTTCCATGTGTCTTCACTGAGCAAAGGCTTGAGTCTGGCCACTAAGCCATAAAGCCCAGATTGGTGGAGTGTTGCAGTGATGTTTGTCCTTCTGTAAGTTTCTCCCATCTCCATATATGATCATGGAGCTCAACCAGAGTAATCATCAGCTTCTTGGTCACCGCTCTAACCAAGACCCTTCTCCATCGATGGCTCAGTTTGGACAGGAGGTCAGCTCAAGTAAGAGATCTGGTGGTTCCAAACCTCTTTCATTGAGGATAAATGGAGGCTACATGCTTCTGTGAACCTTCAATACAGCAGATTTTTTTTCAGAAGTCTTCCCCAGATCTGTGCCTTGATACAATCCTGTCTCAAAGCTCTACTGGCAGTTCTTTTGACCTCATGTCTTGGTTTTTACTTTGATATGCATTTTCAGCTGTTGCACCCTTTATAGAGAGGTATGTGCCGCTCCAAATCATACTTATTCAATTGAATTTGGCACAGGTTAACTCCACTCGAAGTGTATAAACATCAACAAGCAAAACTAATGCTTCTGAGCTAAATTTCAAGTGTCCTAGAAAAGGGTGTGAATACTTAAGCAATGTACTTATTTTTGTTTTTTATTTTTAATAAATTTGCAAAGCTGTCAAAAATCAGTTTTTTGTTTTGTCATTATTGTGCATGGAGTGTAGATTAATGTAAAAAAATAATCATTTAAAGTAGTTTAAGATAAGGCAGCAGCATAACAAAATGTGAATAAAATGAAGGGGGATGAATACTTTTGCAAGCCACTGTACATCTACAGTAGGCAGAAGTTGCTCTATTGGGTCTTGTTAAGAGGATGACATCATGGTATCTGTGGTGCCTCAAACTGACAGGTTGAAAAATTAGTTTTATCGTGGTGTTATAATTTCCTGCTGCTAGGACAATACGTGAAGTCGAATCCGCCAGCTCTGGCCTCATGAAAAGTGATGTGCTGTGCTCAGTGGAAAAGGGTGACAAACAGGAGGCCCGTTCAAGGTGAAATTATAAAAAAAAAAGGAGAACAGACATTACGATACATAACCGTCATCTGCTGATATGCTAATTCCATCACTGGTCGAGGGAAATTTATATCTTCAAATCACTGTAAACTGTTTATGTCTCACATACTCTCATTTCTTCCTCCCTAACGGTTTAAAACGCCTTTTTCTTTCCACTGTAGGTCGCCTTTATAACTCATAGTATTTTTCTCCAGTGTGCCTTAACAATGTAAGCTATACAGTGACAGTCAAACGTTATTAGCGTCAAGGACAGAATACACTAATAGGGCAGTTAAGGCCATGTGGACATTGTACAGAGGAAAGATCAAGAAACAACGTTAATGGCTGTATTGTGCAAAAGTGTATGTGTTAATGGACTCCAGCCACGTGCTGGTCAACAGGATGGGGCCTCCCCTCTGTGTAGAGAGGGATTCTGTTTGCTCACTCAGTTGCCTGGCAACCTGACGTCATCAGTGTGCAGCAAGATGATGAACTGAACATGAGGATATTTGTTTATGTCCACAGTAAAAACACATATCAAGACGAATTGCAGCCACAACACCAAATACAGTACTAAAATGAAAAACGCAATGTGAATTTGTCATTCACTCTATGCCCACGAAACAACTAAATGGATGATGATATCAGTTGTGCTTCATAGCATGATTCAGAGCCTAATGCTGCTTTGACAATACTGGGGTTGAGGATATGAGAAACAATAGAGATTTATATCTCCCCTGTCTTCTCGAAATAACATCTGATGCTTAAAATGGAGAAACTGATTTTCCATTACACTTAACGGGATAAATCTGCCATTGTTGATTCACCCTCATGTTCAAAGGTTCAGGTTCAAAACAGTTTGTCTGTGGAATACAAAACGACATCTTGAGAAATGACTGAGTGTTTTTTTTTGTCAATGGAATGGGGAGCCAATCATTCTTCAGAATATCTTCTTTTCTGCAGTAAGTCATACAGTTTTGGAATGACATGAGGATGAGTTAAAGGTGCTGTATGTAATGTTTTGGAGGATCTTTTGACAGAAATGCAACTTAATATACTGTGTCTTCCAAGGTGTATAAAGACCATACATAATGAAGCATTATTTTTTATTACCTTAGAGTGAGCTATTTCTGTCTACATACACCGCGGTCCCCCCCATGTTGTTTCTAAAGTAGCCCTAAATGGACAAACTGCTCTATAGCGCATTTCGTAATTATGTAATCTCCTTCGGCAAAGAAGCAAAAACATGATGACATCTTAGTTCTGTGCCACCGTATCAGCCCCAAAATCATCAAACATTTATTGTGAAATGTAGTCTCTGAATGAACTACGCAAGGTGTATTCAGTACACCATATTTAAGTTTTCAACTTAATGCCCAATGATTCCTATCTCTTCACAACACCCAGTACATTTCTGATTAGCCTTTTACGGTATTATGATATAAAACTGTTCTTTCTCTCTTGACTTACAGGCCAGAGTTCTCAGGTCACTTCCTGCAGAACAGACTGTAGCAGGATCTAAACTGGGACGCATAACATGTTGTCCAGCAAGAGGCTTGTTCTGTGAAAACTGATTTTACCTAGAGTTATATCATCTTCCAGGCCCATTACACAGTCTCAGCCTCATTATTCTCTATCTCTGTCTAGCAGCGAAGAAATGCATGTAGCCTACCGTATTCCATTTACCCCTCTGTCTACGACTGACAATCCATTATGCTCCAGCCTGGTACTATTTATAACATTCCCTCACATCTTCCTCTGTAGCCATCTATATTACATCCGCTTCTCAATCTCTCACTTCCCCTAAACAACCAATTGATGAATCTCCATTTCATGTAGAATTTATGCCACTACCCTTTTACATTTAACCCCATACTTTTCATACTTTCTCCCTGGATTCATTATTAAAATCTAATTAGCACAGATAGGTTCAGTAAGTCTGTTTCTGTCTACCACGTAATGTAACTTGTAAAAAGGCTTGCATCAGATTTGTAAGACTATGTGTGAATGTTTTTTGTGCCTTTGTAATGTGGCCGGGGTGATATGTTTCAGTGTGATGTAAAGATGCAAGCGATGGACTGGTGCGCTACCCACATGGAATCACACTTCACAGATCTAAAAGTAGTGTAGAGAAACAGCAGACAGCTGTTTGTGATCATCAGAAACCTTAATGATCTACAGTCGAGCTTTGAATAACACCGTGTGTGCAGAGGCCTGTTTTATTCTCTAATTTTCTGTCTTCTCCAACTCTGCCATAGACAAACCCTGACCAGGGGTTTCACCAAATTGTATTTGAACTATTCGAAGAAGCATCAACAATAATAATTATTAACGTAATTAGCAATAAAAATCCACCATGTATCCAACCGACATGACGCTCAACCCACCGAACATTATTTTATCAACACTTAAACTGTGAGCTAATAATGTGCCTTTTAGTAGATATTTTAGTATACTGTACATAATTAAATTAACATTATATTATATACATTGTATTTGTTAAAAGTGTGGCTCATTAAAGTCCATGCTGTGTGCATGCATTAAAGCAAAGAGGAGCTAAAATGGCATTGATTAAAATTTTTAAATGGATGATTTCTTTCTGTTACAAAATCAAATAACTGTAATGCGGATATTTTCATTGAATATAGAATGACTATACACTGTCCATAAAGATCATATTCTATTTACAAATGTATACCTCATGTTACACTGGAAGTTTGGTGTAAGCATCAGAAAAGATCTCAAAGCAGACGAAATATGCTGTAATGACACAACGCTAAGTTTATAACCATATTAGTCAATGAAATTATCCAGATCTAGAAGCTTCTCAACTCACACTTGACGCACACTACGCCATGTTTTTCCACTTGGTCATTTCACGACAACATTAAGAAATGTACTTATCTGTGGTGCTGTGCATCAGCTCAAGAATATTTTACAAAAGACCGACACCTATTTTGGGTTCCATGTCCAATTGTGTATTTTTAGAATCTATTTAATGAATACCAGCCCCCTGTGACCCCAAAGAGGACACACCAACCCGGTATCATGCCAAAGCGTGTAATAAACATGCTGGTCCACTCGAAAATTCGTGTCTATGGGTGCTTCTCAAATCTTATTTGTGCATCCTCGTTTCCCTTTCCTCGCTTCTTTTCCTCGCGTCGTAGCTCCACCCTTTCAGGATGCGAGGGAAGGGAACAAGGAAAAGAAGCGAGGATGGAGGAATTAAAAGAAGTGAAATGGCATATCCTCGCCCCCTTTAGCGTCACTTCAAAGCGTCGTCAATTAATGATGACTGTACACTTTTCACACTGAAAATATAAAAAAGTTAAATGCATATTTTAGGCAGATTTCATAACCCCCACTACAATAAAATAAGTTAAAAACATGCTTAAAAGAGGTCAGAAATTTATTTAAGGTAGGCTATGTCAAATATATGTTATACATAAATATTGACTATATTAATATATTACCAATATTAACTATACTGTCTGAAATAGGTATACATTTACAAAAAAAGTGTAATTATCACATTTATGCATGTTTGAATATGATCTAAAGATGTGACGATGTGCAGGGGGAGGAGAATAATATGCGCGTCAGGTTTAGTGAATAAAACACTTCCACAAAGGAAACACGTATATCCTCGCTCATGACTCCTCAGAAAGCCTCCTCTTTCTTCGATCCTCGCCTCCTCCCAGTGCAATTAGAGAATTGAGACATCCTTAAAGATGGCTGAGCTCGATCGGAGGCATATTGAGAAACACCCTAGGTTTTAATCACCGACGACTGCGCTCCAGGAAAGCTCCAGTTTAGCGTGTGATGCAATTGGAGCAGGACAACCAATGCCGTTTCATTACGCAAGCGAACGTAATGATGCAACGAGTAATGAAGACACACGAGAGCCAATGCCATTTCACAATCGAAGCTGACGTTCCGGCTGCAATTTTGAAATTGCATGCAACTTGAACCTTTTTTATGGCGGACAGAGAAGGGGATCTTTGCAGAAGATTTTATTACAGAAAGATCATAACCTCAAAATTGGTTGGTAACCATGGAAATTTCAGATAGGACCTCATTTAGGACAAAAGCTATTACAGAACAGCACTTCCTAAGTGCATAATCTTATTTTAACTACATATAGGATATAGTATTATATATATAGTATTACAGAAGCGTCTTAACTTGACAAATAAACGGTCTTAACTTTAGGACGACCCCACAGCTGTCCTAACTTCAAAATTATTTAAAAACTTACAGAAAAAATGCTCACAACTGCGCTGTCCAACAATGGCATTACATTGATTAATAACTGAAAATGAAGAATGGTGTCATGGTTCTGCCACAAGACCAAGAAAAACATGACAAGATGAGGCAGAGCCATGACAGAACCTCATGTTTCATTTGGAGGGAGGTAATTTTGTCCCTTATGGCTCGCCATACTCTCTCCAGGTCTCGTCATTGTTCCTGCCCTCTTGTTTCCTCGTTAGTGCTCGTTATTAGTTCATGCCCTGCACCTGTCCCCTCTTGATTTATCTCCCTATATATTGACCTCCTGTCTCTTGTCTTGTGCTGGTTCATTGTACTATTGTGTGTGTCATATGTGGTGAGTTCCTGTCTTGTCAGTGTAGTTTAGTTATTTTGTATTTAATTCAAGTGTTGTCTTAGTCTGGTTAGGTGTAGTTAGTCCTTGTCCCTGATGTCATGTTTTATAGCCTTGTGTTTTGTTGTGTTACCCCTACGTGGGTCTTTGTTTTGTATTTTTGTAGTTATAATTAAAGTCTTTCTTGTTAACCCCTTACCCGCTGTCTGTGCCTGGGTCCTCTGTCCGTGTCTCACCTCACCACGTTTATGACAGAATGAACCAGCCAAATCAGGACCCAGCAGACAGAGGGATCGGTGTGGGGTGGTTGATGCCACCGGGTTCCCCTCCAAGGTCGAAGCCGCGGACTTCCCTCTAGGGTCGAGGCCGCCAGGTTCCCATCCAGGGTCGAGGCTGCCAGGCTCCCCTCCAGGTTCAAGGCCATTGGATTCCCCTCCAGGGTTGAGGCCGCCGGTGTCCTGTCCCGCCACTGATCCCTGCCGGCATCCCAACCGGTACCCAGGCCTGATCAGTCGACATCCCGTCCTATGTGTTGTTCCTGTCCCGCCGGCGATCCAGCCGGTGTCCTAGTTGCTGCCCAGCTGCCAGAGAGCGCTGCCCAGCCATCGGAGAATGCTGCCCAGCTGCCAGAGAGCGCTGCCCAGCCACCAACATCCTGTCCTGTCCTGTCGACGCCCAGCCCTACTTAGCCGGTTGCCCAGCCAGCAATCCTGTCCATGTCAGCCGGCAATCCAGTCCGTGTGTCAGCCAGCAATCCAGTCCGTGTGTCAGCCGGCATGCAGATCCCCTACCCTCTTGACTGAAGCGAGCGCCACTAGGAGAACCGTCTTCATCGTGAGATGAGGTACTTTCCCTAGGAGCTCAAACGGGGCCCTTTCTAGGCCCACAAGGACCACATTAAGGACCCAACAGGGTACGGAGTGCGGTCGGGGAGGATTCACCCTCCTCGCGCCCCTCAGGAACCTGATGACCAGGTCGTGCAGCCCGACGTGCTGCCACAAGATTGTGATGTGCAGTGATGGCGGCGACATAGACCTTGAGTGTGGAGGGAGAGAGGTTGCTTTCTAACTTTTCTTGAAGGAAGGAAAGCACAACACTGATCGCACAACTCTGTGGGTCTTCCCTGTGGAAGAGCACCAAGACGAGAAGAGGCACCACTTGTAGGCGTACAGTCGTCTATTGGCTGGGGATCTTGCCTGGGTGATCGTACTCACGACTGCGGGAGGCAGGTCACTCAGGATCTCCTCGTCCCGTCCAGGAGCCAGATGTCTGGTTCAGAGGTCTGGTCTCAGGTGCCAGACCGTGCCCTTCCCCTGAGAAAGAAGGTCCTTCATCAGGGGAATCGGCCAGGGGGGAGTTGTCCTCAGAAGCATCAGCTCTGAGAACCAATTCTGGTTGGGCCAGTAGGGTGCAACCAACAGGACTTGATGCTCCTCTGCCCTGACCTTGCACAGGATCTGTGCAAGGAGGCTCACTGGGGGGAAGGCGTACTTCCGCTTGCCCCGCGGCCAGCTGTTCGCAAAGGCATCCGTGCCGAGGGGGGCCTCGGTCAGGGAGTACCAAAGCAGACAATGTGAGGTGTCTAGGGAGGCAAACAGGTCCCCCTGCGCCTGCCCGAACTGCTTCCATATGAGCTGAACGGCGCGAGAATGGAGTCGCCACTCTCCACGTAGCATGACCTGCCGAGAGAGTGCGTCGGCTGTCTGGTTGAGGTCGCCCGGGATATGAGTGGCCTGCAGGGACTCCACCAGCTGCTGACTCCAGAGGAGGAGGCGTCGGCGAGTTGCAACATCTGCCGTGAGCGAATGCCACCCTGGTGGTTGACATACACCACGGCAGCTGTGCTGTCCATGCAGAGCAGCATGTGCTTGCCCTGAATGAGAGGAAGGAACCTCTTCAAAGCAAGCCAAGCAGCCAGTAACTCGATATCAGCAACTTCATATGCCACTGCAGGCGGGGTCCCATCCAACGCCTCGACACTGCATGCCTGTTGCACACAGCACACCAGCCGAGCAAGGAGGTGTCTGTCGTCACCACGACGCGCCTCGAGACCTGCCCGATCGGGACTCCAGTCCGGAGAAAGGACATGTCTGTCCAAGGGGCTAGGCTGCGACGGCAGTGTGAGACGTGATGGGAATACGCCTCGTGCCGGTGTGCCACGCTCTCCAAGGAACTCGACTCTGAAGCCAATGCTGAAGCAGTCTCAAATGCATCAACCCAAGCGGCACGACTGCCGTCGAGGATGCGATATGCCCCAGGCATTGGGGTCGATGAAGTAGGGGCTGTAAAACCCCGAAGACATCTCGGCTAGAGGGACGGGCTTGATCACCCCCTTCGCCAGAAGAGTGGCAACCTCAGCCCGAAACCCGGGAGCATTTTGGCCTCGCACTGAGGTGAACAGAATGCCCCGAAACTTGGGCGGGCGCGTGGCGAACTGGATCGCGTAGCCGAGACGGATCGTCCTCACTGGCCACTGCGACAGGTTGGGGAGCTGTTTCCAGGCCCCCAAATACCGTGAGAGGCACTAGTATGGAGATCTGCAACATCATCGCCGTGGGGGGAGGTTCTGTGGCTGGCAGCATGGCTGTCTCGCCAGGGACGGCGCCCCGGGGAGACGAGCGGGTCTGCTGACTTACCTGCCTTAAGTCTTCACTGCACGACACACCGTCGAGTGGAGAGTGCTGAAGGCTGCGGGAGTGGCATGACGCAATTACGGGTTGAGGCTGCTGCATGCTGCAAATGCTCAGGGAGAAAGGAAGCTCTCTTGGTGAGAAAGTGGGCGCCAGGCCCTGAAAAGGGCCCGGCTTGAGGTGGGACGTGGCAGGGACCATCCCAGTGTGGCTCAACATGCGGTGGTGTGGCTGGAGCTGCGCCCGATGTCCTGGTTCTCCCTGGGCTGTCCCCATCAGGGCCGCTTCTTCTTGTTCAGCTGCTGACAGGGAGTCGATGTTTTCCTCCATGATGTCCTCCGTTCACGGGGGCTGCCTGAGAAGGGGGCGCCAGGGCAGGAGGAACGTAGGAGCGGGGCTGCTGGGAAGCAAAAACTGTTGCTAAACAGCCCACCTTGTGCGATGGGCACCTCGCATCTGCGCAAGGTTAAGTCAAAGGTGTCTCATCGGACATCATTTGACCCAGCACACGCGCCGTCATCTTGGTCGCCCAGAGACCGAGGTCAGTGGCGGTGCGCAGTTCCTGCATAACCGCTGGGTCGCGCTTTCCCTCGTCCCGCTTCTTCAATGCCTTAGCCTGGTGGACCTGCAGGATGTCCATGGCATGAAGCGCGGAGGCAGCTTGACCTGCAGCATTATAAGCTTTCAACACCAGAGATGACGAAAACTTACATGTCTTGGAAGGGAGCCTTGGTCGGTACCTCCAGGGGGCGGCGGTCTGCAGGCACAGGTGCACTGCGGCGGCACGCTCGACCTGGGGTACATCGACATAGCCCTTAGCTGCCCCGTTGTCGAGAGAAGCAAAGGCGACCGAGCTCATCTGACGTGCACGAGCCGAAAAAGGTCGTTCCAGGTCTTTGTGAGCTCTTCATGCACCTCTGGGAAAAAAGGTACCATGGTGGAACGCGGCTTCTCAGCGTCTGACGCCAGGAAGTCGCCATCCGATGCCGTGACGGACACCTCGTCCTCTGTACGCTGATGCGTAGATCCGCTATGGGACGGTCTACTGCCACCCATCGGAGACAGGGTAGGTGAGCATGATGGGGCCTGGACGGTCCACGGCATTTTCTGTGACGGATTAACATCCATGGGAATCCCCATATCACCACCGCTGCTCGCCGCTGCAGATGGCTTGGCAGCCGCCGCAGAGTGGGAAGCAGACGATGTTGTGGCTGGGTCCAAAAAGAACACAGCCAACCGTGACTGCAATACATTGATCGACATGTGCCCGCAGTGCGGACATGTCATATCCACGAACGCTACCTCAGCATGTTGGAGACCCAGACATGTGATGCAGCTATCGTGCCTGTCAGGCTCAAGGACGAGCCGGCCACATCCAAGATTACAGCGGCGAGACATGCCTGGCAGCAAGTGCACGCAGTGAGAAATTGAACTCATTTAGGGAAATTTGCTCTAGTAGACACACTCGGCTCGCTACCGAAATGCCCAGGGGAAATCGCACACACCAGGACGAATCCGCTGCTCTGCGTCATAGAATCCAGTAGTTTAACAAGAGATAATGCGCTCAGCATGTAAGATTAGCTGGTTCCGAAGAACAAAAGGTGAATGAATGGGCACGCCATCTTCCTTTTTATACTCGTATGTACGGGACGGAGACTGGTATGCCATGCCATTCGCCAAGTTCATTGGCCTTTTAAAAGTACAATCAGAGATGATAGGGTCTCAAGATCAAACCCCATTCTGGGAACTACATATTGTACTTTTAATTCAATAACTTTGAAATAAAAACTGAGACTATTATATGAATGCAACAGTAGTCATATTTACTTAAACTGAAATGTTTTAAATCACACTACATTTGCAACAACAGATAACTTAAAAAAATATTGCATTCCAAGTAATATCAATCAAACAGCAGTTATGTTGATTAAGTAATAATAACTTAATAAATAAGTAAATAAATAAATAAAATAAAATACAACACGATAAAAACATGATAACACAATAAAACATGATTTTGGAAAACTGAGTTATCTGTTTTTGCAAATGAACTCTTGATTTATTCTACACAATTAATTTCTAAAGATTTTTCCTTTCCTTATTTGAGTACATCTACTGAATCTGACCACCGCAGAAGTCTCTTGAGCCACAGTGTGCAGAAAAACACAGCCAAATTAGGATACTAATTCTGCAGGGATACTAAAAAAGAGAGATAGGTGCACCGCTGTCACCCTGTTCCATCAGGGCCAGGGACAGGCATACACAGAGCATTTATACACAGATGATCAAACGATCATGATGATAGATGAAGAGTGTGCGGAAAGTGGCAAGTTAAGCCGAGAATGAAACGGGACAGAACCACCACAATTCCAATTCCATAAACAGAGCGTTTATAGAATTAAACATCCTGTCGGACGTCTGGACCGCGGTCCGGTCAGGGCAAACAGCTTCTGTGTTGTTCTGTGTGCGGGTTCATGTGGGAACCCGCACACAGCTGCATGTCACTGTTTGAAGCACGATAAGGCTTGGTGTAATATTTTTGTCTCAGCCTCAGTCTCTGTGGCGTGAGAGAAGGAGCTTTGAGCCAATGGATGAGAGTGGCAGCTAAAGATCTCACATTATCAAACTCTAAGATGGTGTGGACCTGATAATGACACATTTCCCAGGCAGGAACTGTATTGCGAAGTGCTGGAGCAAAGGTAAACAGTCAAATAAATTTCTTGCACATCTCAAACACACAACTTAAGCATAAAATAGAATTTGATTGATACCATGGATCAAGGGTATTTAATGAATGTGCGTCTCTGTGCATGCTACTGTCTGATTAAGATGCTGTTTGGGTAAAGATGAGTTTTCCCTTGTTTGATTTTATGGAAACAGAAGCAGTGTAGCACATACTAGTCTAAAAAGCAGCCAATAGCACATAGGCGACATTTCTGAACTGAATACAGTGTTTGTTTCTCTGTTGCTCAGCCTATTTAATATACTTACACGACATGCTTTTTAGAGTTTTCTTCTCCCATGTCAAACACTACGCAATGACTCTAATAGCGGTGTACCACAAAACAACCTTTCTGATGTTTGCAATTACTTACAGCTGCATTTTACCACTTGTACATTAGTACAGTGTGCGATTGAAAAACGTCTTGGTTACGGATGTAACCATGCTCATTCATTCACCTTTGGTCTGAGGAGCCTTAAGCATCCTCCCCCGACCACTGGGGTGGGCGGCCAGTGTTGTGGCATGAAGGACACAACGTCTCATTCCCTCCATCAGAACACGTCTTGGTTACGGATGTAACCTCGGTTCCCTGATGGAAGGAACGAGACGTTGTGTCGAACCGACAGAATGGGGTTTGTCTTGAGAACCTATCATCTTCTGAGTATTTAGAAAAGGCCAATGAAAATTGGCGAATTAAATTTGCATGCCGGGCTCCTCCCCGGATGACCGGGTATAAGAGGGAAGCCGGCGTGCTCATTCATTCACCTTTGGTCTGAGGAGCCTAAAGCATCCTCCCCCGACCGCTGGGGTGGGCGGCCAGTGTTGTGGCATGAGGGACACAACGTCTCGTTCCCTCCATCAGGGAACCGAGGTTACATCCGTAACCAAGACGTTCCCTTTCTGTCGGTCTCTCGACGTTGTGTCGAACCGACAGAATGGGGTTCCTATGGAAAACGCCACAGCACTGAGCCACGTCACAATCTCTGCGGAGCGACGTTGACTAGCCTGGGCGAGTCAGACGAACATGCTAACGCGAAATTATGACCTTCCAGTGGAGTGGAAGGGGGACCCAGAGCTTTACACAAAGTTGGGAAGCCCATGTCACCGGCCGTCAAGGGCGGAGGCCTAGTTCTCTAAATGGCGAGAAGCCGCCCGGCACCGTACAGGCCACTGGGTAAGCATTATTCCCCCCTGGGGGAAAAACGCTGCAGAGGCCACTACCTACCGTAGGGAGGAATAGTGGAGACACCACATGGTCTCACCATCAGGGGAGAACTCATGGGAGGAATGTGTGGACTGCAGGAGTTAACCGCAAGGAGGGAGTCCATCTGGGGAGGTCATGGGTTGCCAAGGTGGGAACCATTCATGAGGATACATCAGACGGAACAGCCCACGGAGGGGGGGTTACCACGTCTGGAGCACTAGGTCCAGTTAGAGCTATGTGGGAGATAACTCAACTGTTCCCCGGCCTAAGGGGGCAGGGCTGCTCTGCCCAGCCTGTCCCCTGGAAGGGTGCTTAGTGATGGATGGAATGCCTGTTCTTTACCCGAGGGGGAAGAAGTGAGGTGGGATCGCCACTGCTCCCCCGGAGGGGGAAGGGCTTCCGCAGGCGTACGCCCTACCGGCTGCCGGTCCCACACCTTGCCAGGATGCGGGCTGACACCGGTTCCGCGCATAGGTATTAGAACCTCACGGAGTTGTTGGGCATAGCCCAGCCCGCAGCTCTGCAGATGTCTGCCAGAGAGGCGCCCTGAGCCAGTGCCCGTGAGGGGTGTGCCTCACTCCCAACGGGCAGGGGCGAATAGAGATCGGTTAACGAGGGCATCCACGATCCAGTGCGCCAGCCTCTGTTTGGAGACAGCCCTCCCTTCTGCTGACCTCCGAAACAGACAAAGAGCTGCTTAGAGCTTCTGGGCTCTGCGTGCGGTCCAAGTAGAGGCGCCATGCGCGTACTGGACACAACACGGATAGGTTGGGTCTTCCTCCCCGGTGGGGAGCGCCTGCAGGTTCACCACCTGGTCTCTCGGGAGAGTGGTGGGAACCTTGGGCACGTAGCCGGGGCGGGGTCTCAAGATAACGTGAGAATCCTGGCCCCGAGTTCTAGGCAATCTGTGGACACGGAGGGTGCTTGCAGATCCCCTACCCTCTTGGAGGTGAGCGCCATGTGGAAAGCCGTCTTTAACAGGACTGAGAAAGAGCGGCAACCCCGAGAGGCTCGAAGGGGGCGGGGTACCCCAAGAGGGTACGGAGCGCGGAAAGTGGTCACCTTCTCGCACCCCTTAGGAACCTAATGACCAGGCTGTGCTGTCCCAGAGGCTACCCAGCACTTGGGTCATGATGAGCAGCCGAAGCGGCTACATACATTCCCAGTGTGGAGGGGGAGAGGTTACTCCCCAGTCTCT
Source organism: Triplophysa rosa (assembly GCF_024868665.1). Taxonomy (NCBI): domain Eukaryota; kingdom Metazoa; phylum Chordata; class Actinopteri; order Cypriniformes; family Nemacheilidae; genus Triplophysa; species Triplophysa rosa. The sequence goes on from NC_079895.1 coordinate 15,608,306, forward strand.
CTTGAGGACGGGACAACTCGTACCCGACCGAGGAACTCCGCGGGTCTTCTCGCCGAGAAGAGCACCAGGACGAGAAGCGGCGCCACCTATGGGCGTATAGCTGCCCAGTGGCCGAAGCCCTAGCCTGAGTGACGTCCCAACCAGACCGGGGGTGGGTCACTCAGGATCTCCTCGTCCCGTCCGGACATGGAGACCAGGTTCTGCCTGGGATGCCGTAACGTGCCCCTTCCCCTGGGGAAGGAGTTCGCCAGGGGGAGCGACCAGGGGGGAGTCGTTGTCAGAGCCTTAGCTCCGAGAACCAAGTCCTGGTTAGGCCAATGGGGCGTAACTAGTACACTTGATGCTCCTCTTTCCTGGCCTTGCACAGGACCTGTGCAATGAGGCTCACTGGGGGGAAGCGTACTTCCGCTTGTCCCGCGGCCAGCTGTGCGCAAGGGCATCCGTGCCAAGGGTTGCCTCGGACAGGGAGTACCAAAGCGGACAATGGGTGGAGTCTGGGGAGGCAACAGGACCACCTCTGCCTGGCCAAACTGCTCCCAAATGAGTTGGACTGCGCGGGGATGGAGTCTCCATTCTCCGCGAGGCGTCGACTGACGAGAGAGCGCATCGGCTGTCTGGTTCAGGACGCCTGGGATGTGTGTGGCTCACAGGGAACTGAGCACCTGCTGACTCCAGAGGAGGAGGCGCCTGGCGAGTCATGTTAGCTGCCGTGAGCGAATGCCACCCTTACAATTGATATACGCCACGGCAGCTGTGCTGTCCGACCAGACCAGCACGTGCTTGTCCTGCACGAGAGGTAGTAGCCTCCTCAATGCAAGTTGCACAACCAATCAACTCTAGGCAGTTGATATGCCAACGCAGGCGAGGGCCCGTCCACCGCCCGGACACTGCGTGCCCATTGCACACGGCACCCCAACCCTGCAGGGAGGCATCCCTAAGGGGACCCCTGTCCGCAAGAAGGTCATGGGAGACCAGGGGGTTAGGGTGCGTCGGCAGAAAAGCGTGATGACCATACGCCTGCTGCCAGTGTGCCGCGCTCTCCAAGGAACCTGACTCTGTAGCCAGTGTTGGAGCGGTCGCATGTGCATCGACCCGAGGGGGACCACCCCCACCGAGGATGCCATGTATCCCAGGCGCCTCTGAAATAGTTTCAGGGGGACCGCTGACTGCCTGAAAGCTTCAGGCAGTTCAACACTGACTGGGCACACTCTGAAGTCAGTCGCGCTGTTATGGGGACAGAGTCGAGTTCCATACCGAAAAAGAGGATGCTCTGCACCGGGGAGAGCTTGCTCTTTTCTCAGTTGACCTGTAGCCCCAACCAATCTAGGTGCCGGAGCACCAGGTCCCTGTGTGTACACAACAGATCTCGAGAGTGAGCCAAGATGAGCCAGTCGTCGAGATAGTTTAGTAGCCGCACACCTCCTTCCTTACGACCTTAGTAAAGACCCGTGGAGACAGGGACAGACTGAAGGGGAGGACCCTGCACTGATATGCCCATCCCTTGAAAGTGAACCGTGGGAACGGCCAATGTCGAGGGAGGATCGAGACATGAAGTACGTGTCCTTCAGGTCGATTGCCATGAACCAGTCCTGACATCTGACGGACGTCAGGATGCGCTTCTGCGTGATCATCCTGAAAGGCAGCTTGTGTAGGTGCCTGTTCAGAACACACAGACCCAAGATAGGGCACAGCCCCCCACCTTTCTTGGGGACAATGAAGTACAGGCTGTAAAACCCGTTGAACATCTCGGCTGGTGGGATGGGCTCGATCACTCCCTTCGCCAGAAGGGTGGCGACCTCGGCCCGAAGTACGGGAGCATCCTTGCCTCTGACTGAGGTATATCGGATGCCCTGAAACTTGGGCGGGCGTGTGGCGAACTGGATCACGTAGCCGAGACGGATCGTCTTCCCTAGCCAACTTGACAGTCTGGGAAGCCGGCCAGCCTCCCAGAAATGTGACAGGGGGACTAAAGGTTCGATCTTTTTCATCGTCCCCCCGGGGGTGGTTCGATGGCTAGCAGTACGGATTCCTTGCCGGGGGAGGTCCCCCGGGGAGGAGATCGGCTCTGCTGGTTTTCCTGCCTGGCGACTGTGCAGCTCAACGCACTGTCTGACTGAGAGTGCTGAGGGCTGGTGTTTATACTCGACATTGCGCTTCGCCGTGACGCAACGTTGAGTTGCCGTTCACCGTCGTGCAGAGGGTGGGAGCGGCTGTGATAACCCAGAGAGAGAGGAAACTCTCCTTTTTGAGAGTAAGTGGGCGCTAGCCCCCAGGAGGGGGCCAGCAGATGGTGAGATGGGGCAGGATCCATCCCTATCCGATTTCCCAGCGATGTGGCTAGGGTCGGACCCAATGGTAGCCTCGATCCCCCTGAGGTCTTCCCATGAGGGCCGCTTCTGCTTTCGCCGCGGCTGCTGATGGGGTGATGGTCTCCTCTTCGCTGTCTCCGCCTGAGTGGGGGGCGCCAGAGCTGGAGGGTGTCGAAGAGGACCAGGGCTGCTGGGAAGCAGACGGTGCACGGGACTCGGCAGCCGAGTCGCGGCACGGGAGGACTTCTTCTTTACTGTCGAGAACTGCGGCTCGACAGTATCACCAACCAGCCCCCCCCTTGCGAGACGGGTGCGTCGAGAAAGCGGACCTTCTCGGCGTTACTCATCTGCGCAAGGTTCGGCCAGAGGAGTTTCTCATGGACCATAAGTGTGGACATCGTCCGACCCAGGGCCCGCGTGGTCTCCTTGGTCGCCCGTAGAGCGAGGTCAGTGATGGCGCGGAGTTTCTGCATAAGCGCTGGGTCGGTCTTACCCTCGCGGAGCTCTCTCAATGCCCTGGCCTGGCAGGAGCCATAGCGTTGAGAGAAGAGGCAGCTTGGTCCACTGCAATGTAAGCAAGTAAGTTCCTCAAGCGCTTCCGGTAAACACGGCACTGGGGGCGGGCGCGGCTTGGAGCCGTGCTCTAACCCGAGGCGCCATGTAGCCAGCCGCGAGCGCCGGGAGAGGCAGTGCGGGCACTGAAACCCAACACTCATGGCAGCCCGGGAAAGCATGGCTGACATTTTGACGTCCGCTTCTTCCTGGGCTCGACCCACCGAGGAATCGTCGGAGTCCGATGCCAGTAAGTCGCCCTCCGATGCTGCAACGGACATCTCATCATCACGCATGTGTGGTTGAGGAACAAGACGGTGGGACCGTCTCATGGGGAACGGTCAGACGAGCGAAACGAGGAGTGAACGGTCCGCGAGCCGGTGGCTGACTGATTAGCGCTCACAGTAATCCTCATATCACCCTCGCTGCTCGCCGTAGCGGACGGCAGGGCCGTAGTCCTGCCGTCACGGAACGGGAAGCAGATGAGGTGGTGGCTGTGTTCCCACGGGACCCATGACGCAACGTCTGAATCGTCATCCGCCCGCAGTGCGTGCAGGACGTATCCACAAGGGCTGCCCCAGCGTACTGGAAGCAGACCTCGTGTCCGTCCCCCTCCTCGATGAGTGTGTTGCACCCACGAGAACAGCGGGACATGCCACGCTGGAGAAATTTGCTCTTTTAGAGAAAAAACTCGAACACTTCTGGAACCGCCGAAATGCCCAGGGGAAGTCGCCGCAGGAAGGGACAGTCCGCTGCACCACGTCGTAGAACCTGCAGTCTTGTAGTTGCTATCTTGTAGCGAAGTCTGTTGATCATGAGCGAAGGCTCCGAAGAACAAAAGGTGAATGAATGAGGCATGCCGTCTCCCTTTTATACCCGGATATCAGGGGGCGGAGTCCGGCATGCAAATTTCATTCGCCAATTTCATTGGCCTTTTCTAAGAAGTCGGAAACGATTGGTTCTCAGGGACGAACCCCATCTGTCGGCTCGACACAACGTCGAGAGACCGACAGAAAGGGAACGCAGATATTTAGCAATAATATCCTTAATGGTCCTAAACAATGTAATAGCTGGCAAAACATTATGATGAAAGCAACGGACGTGCACTGCTGGAATGAAGCAATCACCCTTAAAACACAAATCTCCACTTATTTTAGGCCATTACGTCTTTGTAATTGGAGCAAAAAGAAGAAAGATATCTGAAAGGTTGGTTTTAGTGTTCTATAACACATATTTGCTGTTATTAAAAAAAGCATGAAGTTATGAAATATACTAGTGAGTCTCATTACTTTTTGTATTGAAATTGTAAAGGAAACCACATCACATTAAAGGAACAGTTTACCCAAAAATTACAATTCTGTCTTCCTTTATTAACCCGCAAGTTGTTCCAAATCTGTATAAATGTCTTTGATCTGATGAACACAGATAAAGATATATGGAAGAATGCTATAACCAAACAGTTCTTGGCCACCACTGACTACCACAGTTGGAAAAATTGCTTTATAAATTTCTTTACATATGTTTTGAAGAATGTAGGAAAGCAAACAGTTCTGGGGCACTTTTGACTACCATTGTCATTCTTCCTACTATGGTAGTCAATGGTTGCCAAGAACTGTTTGGTTACAAGCATTCTTCCAAATATTTTTCTCTGTGTTCATCAGAAACTTATACATACAAATTTGGAACAACTCGAGGGTGAGGGTGTTGACATAATTTTTTATTTTTGGGTGAACAAGCATTTTAATAATATTGTCCAAATGCTATCATGCAACATCCGATTGTTTCCATGCTTTATTAAAATATCGAAACAAAAAACAGAACAATTCCTAATGGCTTGCACATGTTGTGGAATGTAAGACAAATAAGAGAAAAAAATCAGCCGCTTATACCGTTCCTTAAGTAACTCTCTTAGGCACTCTCTTAACACCACCAAATCCACCCCCCCCCCCCCCCCCCCCTCCAGGGGACGACATCCTCAAAAAATCCTGAGAGTATTTACAGTGGGGTTGGATGCCATGGCAACAGGAGGGTTTGGTTCAAAATTGCAATGCAATGACATGGAAAAGCCAGGCAAGACCTGCTCTGATTCCCAGCTAAAGGAAACCTACTGCCCTTCAATCCAGCTGTGTACTGAAAATCATCAGCTGAGGAATAATAAGACAACTGCTATCTGACTACTCGCATTGAATTTCTCAACAATGAAGTAGAAAAGAGTTTAATTATGCACTTTAGATATCATCGCTGTCAGACTAAACCCCCATTTTTCATTATTTGATTTTCTTCCTAAATCATTACTATTGGTCACCATTTATGTTTGTCTGTGGGTTTTCCAAATATTTAACCAATAAAAAGTAAGTTTAAAGAGTTTAATTAAAAAGAGTTTGTCAACTATGAGAACACAGTGTTACATTTTTAAACAGGCAGTTTTGGAGATACGAGCTTTCCGTCCGACAGCGACGATATGTGAAGAACATTTCTAATAATACTCAAATATTTCTGAAACGTAAATAATATTATAAAGTAATGTTGCATGATTATGTAATGTAATAAAACAAACAATAATGTCTAAATTAAACCAATCAATTAATAGCATGTAAAATTACATATTTATATAGGCTACTGGGTATAGTAAAGAAATATACATATATAAATAGTAACGAATGGGCAATAAAACAAACATATAAAACGCTTTTTCAATTTTTACAGGAATGATAGCATAGTAAGTGACAAAAACAGTGCTTGGTATTTATGCCGTTTAAAGGTATGAGTCTGTACTCAAATGTGTGCTAAATATCTGTATTCTTAATAACAACCATACTTTTCTTTATATTTGTTTCAAGAACTTTCCCCCTAGCACAATTCACAAATTTGTCCCTCTCAATGTGTGCTTCCTGGAAGGACGTTAGGAGAAATGACAGTGCTTCTCTAACAGACAGTCAAATATTCATCTACCCAAGAGTAGCATAGTAAAGATGAGACACACGCCAAAAGAAAACACTATGATCTCTGTTTGCTGAGACTCGTTTTTATCATGGTGTCCATAAGGTACTCAATCTTTCCTGCTGTTTTGACCTTGAGTGGTGTCTCATGAGCAATCTTTAGTTTTCTCCATGCACAGTGTTTTTATAATGACCGTGAGTATGTCTAATTAGTGGGAAAACACTACAGACACAAACATTCAGCTTGGCCTCTCCAAACAGACACAATGTGTATTAGAACCTGAGCAGCTTAAGAACCACAACGCACTGTCTATACTGTTCCTGCTTCTCACGTTTTGTCGAGACCCTATGAAGATCAAGGGTTCGATTCCTGGGTAAATTATGCCAGATGTGTTTATTTAGATGCTAATTCGAAGCGTCACAGATGCTAAGTGAACTCACTGAAAGGTGTGAAGTATAAACACTACGGTATCTGCACTCAGCTCTGACCCAGCAAGAAAGTGTTGGCTACTACGACCACAACATGCATCTTCCAGCACATCAGGTCTGCGATGCAGGAAACACCTAAATCACCTCCTGCAAGAATGCTGAATAAACAATTGAGACCGCCCAATAACAAAGCTTTTTGTTACAAAGGTCTTTTGCCGATCAGACAAAATAAAAAAAGACAAAGTATACCAATCAATTTAGTTTCAGAGTTTAAAGCTGGAGATCAATGTGCATGTTGCCCGTCATAGCGACAGAGCTGATGGGCATGCTTACAGTGTTACAGTATGACAGATACAAATATAGAGATGAGACCGTGAGAGATAAAAAAACAGAAAACACAGGATCGGCAGACAACGCTTATCGGTACACTATGAACAACCACGCATAGAGAAATCACAACGTTGTGTGTGTGTGTGTGTGTGTGTGTGTGTGTGTGTGTGTGTGTGTGTGTGTGTGTGTGTGAGAGAGAAGGAAAGATAGACATCATATCCTACCTCTGATGGGGCTTCTCGCTGGTCTAAGTGCCGTTACAGGCTCACAAACAAAACGCTACAGGCAGCAGAGCACAGGCAGAGCTGGAACCAGCACACTCAGCAACAGAGACTTCCCTCCCATCCTGCATGAATTAATTAAACCTTTTCTCTCTCTCTCTCGATTATCATTCGGTGAGCTCTCCGCTATGCTCTCGCACGGCTGTAATGGTGATGTCTCTGCACTTTCTTTTTTGACAGCCTGTTTACACTGCGCTCTTCTCTGTCGCTCTGTTTTCCTCTTGTTCTCTCAGTGTCTCTCTCTCTCTTGCTCACTCATTCGGCACACTCTCTCTCATCAACAGCGCAATATCAAAGTGCTTCTCATAGAGCCAGCCCTCCCCTAACCATCACAGTTAGCACCTCTTGCCTGTCACGATACAGAACTCTCTCTTTAATCCTTTGATCTTTCTCCTGCTATGTTGTTTTTTGGGTTAACAAAATGGAAATGAAAAAAAGGTATAGAATACATAGAAAAAGTTTACTATTTAGAAAAAAATAAACATGTAAATATTTCAATTTGTATTACAGGCACACATTTAAAATATTTTGAACTATGAGTGAAATTTTGGGGGAAAATAATTAAAATTAAAGGAGTAGTTCATTCCCCATTCACTTTCCATAGTAATTTTTATTCCTACTATGGAAAGTCAATGGGGGCAAATTTTGAAGTGAACTACTCCTTAACACAATTTTGACTAGTCGTCTTACATATTTAGCTTCATGTTTGTGTCATTTTTATTGTTAAGATTTCCAGTTGCTTGAATTATAAAATGTATTCTAATTTATGGAGGTGCACCGAGATATCAGTCAATATTCGGTATCGGTCGATAAAAGCAATTGTGTCACACTATTGGCAATCAGCTTCTAGTCTAAAAACAGCCGATGATCAGGGCCGATATAGCCTGTCAATCAAGGACAGGAAATTCCAATGAATTTAAACATTACCAATGTTCAATAATGTTCAATATGAATATGTATGATGTTCAATATTAATATTGCATATTACAATTTAATATTCAATATTAATGATGTTCAATATTAAAAGTCATCAAATTAATTAATAACATTCAGAATTGGCAGATATCACTAATAATCTGTGAAGTATCGGTGGAGTCATTTAGAGCGCTTTTCCACCATCGCACTGAATCGTTTTCGTTGCTTAATCGTTCCACTCCGTGCCGATCCATGCCAGCCGATACGTAAATGGTTTCATTTTCCATCGCAGGAAAATCTTTAGAATGTAAACACAAAAGCGTCACGTGCTGCCTTGGTAACACGAGACTGAATTATTTTGTCTCTGCACGCATTCTATTAGAACGGTTTGGTGCTATAGTGGAAAAGCGCTCTTAGTATCGGTGCACCTCTACTAATATAATATAAAAGTTCCGACAAAATTTTGCTGACACAAGACCGAACGATTTTGTTCTTTTTATAACTAAATCCGTGACATCATCCAAAAACCATTTCACTTCCTTTATCTATTACTCTCAAAGGCCAGACCCAACCAAAAGACATTATTAACTCTGTACTGAAGTAATTCGAGAAACTCCTACACAAAACAGCCTTACATAACCCTGTATCGTCTATGTGAGCAGGTGTTAGACAGCAGGACTCACCATACCATTCTAGTAAATTCAAAACTATTGTTTACACTCACAAACAGAGGGACCTCACAATACAACAGCATTAAACAACACAATGCTCTACATTTGGAATAACAGGATAGGGTTGAGTACATAATATACAGTCTTTCCAAATAGAATTCGACACAAAGGCTTTTTTATGAAAAAATAAATGCATCAACATTTAAAAAGGAGAATTCTGGATTCGTTTAAAGATAAGCAGAAAGACAATGTCAATGGAATTTAGAAATATAATATAATTAGGAATTTTAAGTTAAATACTGTCAAGTCATGTTAGGATGCTATAATGGTCCTGTATAGGACAAAGGGGATGGTGTCAGAGCTCAACAACCAAATTTCACTCAGCCATAGAGAGAATTAAGCCCCAGCATCATTTCTCCATCACTTAATTTGAGGAACATACAAGGGGACAAAAATAGCCTGTAAGTGCTCCTCCCCAGCTCAAAAGCAGACTGGTTTAGTCTGGCCTATATTTCACCCAGGTAAGCCATCCCTCTTTTCTTATTTGGGGGGAAAAACACAATCGCAAATTTGCTCGAGAAGACCTTTTTAGGTAAGTGGTTTAAATCTGAGAGCATAAGCTGACCCTAAAGCCTTCAACATGGTTTTAAAGGACACTTACAGAACACACTCTTACTTACAAAACAAAACAAAACAAGACTAAAAACAAAACACAAAACAAAACAAAAAACACATTTGTATGATGTTCAGAGGATGCTCAGAGACCAAAAAGGGAAGTGTTCAAAAGAGATTAGATTGATAAGACTGTACTTACTGTGAATATTTTTGAGTTGGCTGTCTTTTGTATATAGTAGTCAGTATTTAGGAAATGTGTAGGAGTTTTGATGTGAGAAGACATCAGTGTTTCCTAGAACAGAGAGCTGCAGGTAACAGCGAAGAACCACATCATCTACTTGCATCAGTTGTGCAATGCACACCAAAACATAGATATCGAAAACCTTGTGTTGTAAATTCGCACTACGCACAGTATTTCTGACAAGGCGAGAGAAATGCAAGAAGGAAATTTATGTAGTTCTGCATAACATCTGCACTTTCTCTATGCTGTCTGCTTCTCTGTGGTTTCTCTCTCTTCCCTGAGGGGACATTCCCCTTTACTGTTAGAGATGAAGGCGTTGCCTTACGCCAGCAGAGCGAGTGTTTTCACTTCCTGTCTTTTTGTATCGTATTGTCCTTTGTTTGAAGATGTGAGCCAACAATGCTATGAACCAACGCGCATGTTATTATGAATGAAAAACCTCATGTGATCTAATATTCCAGTGTAAAACCTGTTGAATTTTTCTTTGTATAACATAGAATCAATCCATCCATTTATGTATTCTATAACTATGTACATTTGCAGAGAATGTAAAAACAGGATTCTGAATCCAGAAATGGGTTAAAACTGTTTAGGGAAGACAGCTGGGAGAGAGAGAACCTCACACAGACAGACAAGAGAAAGACTGCGGGGTTTCATCCTTTTTCTATTTTTACCCCTCCGGCCGTCCCGTCTCCCCAGTGAGCGGAAACACTGTCCTTCTCGCCTAACCACTGTAAGTCCACTGGGACAGGTCACCTCATTCTCATACTGGGTAAAATGCATCATGGGAAAAATGAACAGCTTTTCATTTAACATTTTTCTCATTTTCTGTACAACGATGCATGAACCACGCAGTCTGTGATACCCTGCTGTAAAAGTGAGACTGAATTTCCACCTGCTATTAAATACTCGAAGCAACATGTACTTGTGTGCTTGTGTGGGTGGGGTGTGAACTGTAAGACATTGCATGCAACTCCTCACCACATGGTTAAGACAGAAAGATAACTTGAAGTTATTATGCACGAGGCCTTTTAGTAACATATGGTGTATGGGTACCGTCCATTCTTGTTTTCTTTCTGTGTAACATTTCTTTAAATAAACTAATTTTTCTGTGTTTTTGGTGTGTTATAAGTTGCCCATGCATGTATTAGACACGTAAAATTGCACAAATGAAAGTGTGGGAACAAAAGATGCATACTAACTAAAAGCGAATGCTCCAGCAGACTTGCCTGAAACGCCTCGTGTAACCACACCCCGGCGAATCTACGTAACTTCGTAACATGATTTGACCACCCAAATCTACACATAGTTAAGGTGGGCGTAATTGTAAATCTCATTGTATCATCTGTCAGTACAATTGATTTGGAACCTGATGTTCCGAATATGGTAAGAGGCGTTACATTTCCGTGAAATGCTTGCAGTATTTGACCAATCACTACGCACTGGTGAACTGGCCAATCATAGCACACCTCGCTTTTCAGAGCAATGAGCTTTGTAAAAAATCAGTGCGGTTCAGAGAGGCGGGGCAAAGAGGAGATACAAACATGCACGGTATGTGGAAAATACAACGTTTTTTAAACTTTAAATGGTGTATACACATTGCGTTACATCTAAGACAAACAATAATATTCGTTTTAGCTGTGCAATATGACCCCTTTAATTTCGCGATTTGACTGGAACGGAAATCATTTAGAAGAGAGACAAAGAGCAGGAGCCTCTGAAAGATCCATCGCTGACTTGAGAAAAGTTTGTATTGATTAAAAAACACGTTTATTAGAAGAACTTTAGAAGTTAAAGCAAAATTAGCAAAATTACAAGCATAGCTTTTTTTTACAGTTCTTACAGCTTAACTAAAGATTTTTAGGGACACTGAAAGATGGGAGACAGCTAAATATGGTGAAGCAACTTGTGATTTGTAATTTAGTAAAATACCAAATTTGACTAAGGATTCATGGTTTGTTTCATGGAATATTTCTGCAACAAAAGCAAGACACAAATGTCAAACCAAGAACCGACTGAAATGTAAACAAAACAGTAATTCCACATTTCCGCACTATTAATTATTCACCAGAGCAAATAAAAATATTAAAACAAAGAGGAATGTCCTGAAGGCTAAGCTAAGCTGAAATACAGGCCTCATTCAGTTTTTCTCCCTTTGACTATCTATTGTCTGAAATAAGAATAAAATAAACAGGTCATATGGCCAGCAGAGGCTGAAGTGGACATATAGTTCTGTGTTAAGTGCACACTGCTGAATTGTGACAGAGAACCCCTGTGTCTCCAATAGATATCTGCCCTATAATGAGATCCAAAGCCACATCACTAAGATGGCAGGCACATCCCCAGAGACTCCAGGACAGGAAGAGGGGGAGGAGATTGAGAAGCCGTTACGAACAGGCACAGTGACAACACAAAACAAATATAACAGAGCTGACTTACATTTCTTTAAAAGGCATCAAACCTATCCAAGGAGATTATAATCATAACTTCTGGAACAGGATCACATAACAGATGGGTGTATTTTTGAAAGACATTTAAAGATCGTGTATCACAGGCAGTTTCTGCCAATCTCATATTAATCTTGAGTGCCTATACAGTATTGTATACGTCGTATCTTCGAAGAGTATTTAGTTTGATCAAATTTATAAAAGAGAGATACAGCTGTACGATTACTTCCAGAAAAATACGAGCTGCTAGAGGTGGGACTAGTGGGGAGATTGGGACGGAACTACAGCATGAGCAAGCAACACATCATCACATCATCCCTTCATGTTTTGTACATTATGCACATACACACTGATTGCCAACAAAACACAGATGTGTGACTTAGTTTGACTTACTGCGTGCAGTTCATGTCCGGCATCTTTTAGCGCTAGGACCACGCTATCTATCAGTTTCAAACGATCTCCACATCCAGCATTATATCCACCATTTATATAATACCCATCAATGAAATGCCATGAACAAACAGACACACCTAAACTTCACTATCGCAAGAGTAACAGAATTATAAAAAACTTTCAAAAACAAGTTGGAGTGCTGGGGGAGTGTATTAAGTACAGAAATATTACGTCCAACTCATTTTTAACAAGTTGACCATGTTAAGCATGAGAAGCCAGCACGTTTAACAGCGTAAAGAAGTCAAAATGCATGACATAGCATGATACCCGATCTTTAAGAATGGAATATTATGGCTTAGATTGGTCTTTAAATTAGTAGCAGGCATTTCCTTGAAGATAAAAATATTAGGCACAGAAAAAATAAAAGAAGAAAAAATGCAGTCTGGTGCATGCATGATCAGAGTTCAATCAGTAAGAAAATTTTATTTGTTTTCAGAGTACTATATACAGATCCTTTACTTTACATTTAGTGCATCTTACTGACACCCACCCTCACATACACAAAGGTCACACACATACAACACACAGACTGTGCTTATAACATTACACATTCTATTATTTAATTTATTTTCTCACAGGCAAGATGACATTAAAAATTCAAAACCACTGATCTCATGTGGATCAATTATAAAATACATAGTTAGTTAAAGCAGCAGTAATTATTCTCAAGTGCATTCTTAGCTAACTATTTGATACTATTCTAAAACCGTAGTGGGCATCTTTAAAAACTTCAAACAATATCTCTTGTTTCACACACCACAGCCAAAATAGAAACTCCCCGTGCTTGTGACCAAAAACATGTCAAAATCATTTTTTTTCTCCAAAGTCATGCACACATCTGCAGCGAGATTTGTTTTTTCTTTTGCAGGGTGCTCCTGCTCTCACTTCAGTATTTACTTTAATGTAAGCACCAGCGGTTGCTTTACGTGAGTAAATACACTCTGACTATCATTCAGTCAGATGACTGTTGGATGCATGTTTTTCAATAAAAAGTGGAGTTGGCTTTAAAGGGATAGTTCACCTAAAAATTAAAACACTAACATCATTAATCAACCTTCATGTCATTCTAAACCTGTATGACTTTCTTTTTTCTGCAGAACAAAAAAGTAAGATATTTTGAAGAACACTGGCAGCCAAACAATATTAGACCCCATTGACTTCCATTGTACAGACACAAAACCACTGAGACGTTTCTCAAAACATCTTCATTTAGTCATACAGGTCTGTAATGACACAGGGGTATAAATTACAAGATAATTATTATTTTTGGGAGAAATATCCAGGGCTGGAGTGGGACCAAGAAGCCAGAGAAAATGTCCTGTATGCCTGTTTATCAATCCAGCCCTGGAAGTATCCCTTAAGAACACTGCTATCATACATTTTTTCTCATTTAATACAATTTTACTATCCATTTAAAATCATATTATCAGCTAAACAATGAGTCAAAAGTTGAACTTAAATTTATTTGAATCCCACTTCCCCCCCAAAGGGACCAGGAATAACATAAGTCCAAACACTGAGAGGGAATCTATCGGTACATCTTTGCTCTGACTTGAAAATCAAGGTATATGACAGTGATGAATGGTGAACTGTAGGTCTGCTGTGCACACAATATATTTGCAGCCACCTTTATTAGCATGCAAATACACAGAGTATCCTACGAAGTAAGGGAATACCCCTAAACCACATGCATGTTCCTGTAGCGATATGGGAGGTTTCCTTTAACTTAATGACTGACTAATTTATCAATCATATAGATATTATGAAGGCACATGTGAATGCTGAACTCATCTGTAATGTCGTGGTAAAGTGATGATTAAAAGTTATAAAAGTTAAGAACAAATTCTAAATTCATGAAGATGATTCACTTTTGCCAAAGGCAAAAATGTGGGGAGGAAAATGAGCAAAAAGTAATAAAATTCTACATTTAAATTTTAATTTCTGCCATAATTTAACCATAGCTAGCTGCCACGCTTACGTGTCCGTTTTTAATAATTCACATGAGGTTTAAATAATTAAATCTGGATTTAAAAAGTAGATATTGCATTTGAAAATGTAAAAACGTGAGAAATTAATGCAGCTGGGGCTCTGTATGAATAATGCTGATGCGCATGACACTCCTCGCTTTTACAATCAAGCTTTAATTACTTTAAAAACTGCACTTTATCTCTGAAACTTATTGCTATATAAATTGCTATCCTACTCTATGGTTTCTCTATGGAGTCCAGTCCCAACCACTGTTCGCAAACTCTTATTATTTTTATCCTCGAAATCAGATTTGCAACCCATTAAGTTTCTATAAATACATGAATGGAGAGCCATGCTTCACTAATAAGAGCTGTTTACTTTTACAACAAAGCAAACGGTTTGGACACGTTCCCGCACGTTATTACTTTTCCACAGTTGCGTCATTTTTACTGCCACCCAAGCCACTGTCTCCCTGTTTGCTCACGGGCCCAACAGGTAATTGGTTTCACTTTGAGAAAAGAGCCATATGTGGACAGATATAAGAAGACTGCAGGAACCTGTGTTTATTGAGATAGATCATAGTGCGGTCGAGGAAAAAACCAGCAGCGTTAAGAATTGGCTTTGAGAATAATATAAGTAAATCAGCAATAAAGCAATGTGCAAGAATAGAATGAGGCTATGTGGATGTGGATGAGAAGGGGTTTGAGAGACTGCAGCAGGCGGGCACTCACTCAGCCTGTGAGGGTGGGTGTAAAGAACATGGTTTTTAGCGGGACCTCACGGCGCGAAGGGACAAAAACCACTGACACCTAATCATTACACCCACCCCTGACGGATATGTTATTACTGAGGGTGGAAGCAATTAAGTGGAGCTGGAAAGTCAAGGAATGCAATTTGGGAATAGCATTTTCGAAGTGCAGGTTACCTTTTGCCTGTGGTGGGGTGGCAGCGGAGGCGATTCCCCTGCAGTGTGTAGCCGTTTATCACTTTCTAAAGTTGAGCAGGAAAGGGAAAACCCACAATGCTTAATACAATGATTTTGGGTCGTGGCCCTTCCGTAAAACACAAGCTGTGGGGCACAAGGTTAAACACTGGTGCATATACAGTAAGGAGCTGTTGGGGTTTGAGGCTAGAGTGATTTTTGTTTAGTTCTGCTTTTCTGTATGCCTCTACTATCCTAAGGTTTAAAAAATAAATGAATAAAAAGCTGTGTTCTTCTTGTATTCATTTCCATGAAATATGATGTATATTTAATGAATGCCCTGAGTTTATTAAGCTCTGCCTCTGTGTAAATATAGCAGTTTTTCTTTAAGGTCCTTAAAAGGAGATGAATTATTGTGCTAAATCTGCTTTTCATAAATATCTGGCCTTAGAGATTATGGCTGTGTCCAAAACCTAAAAAAATGCTGCCTGCAAGAAGGGAACAAGACACGTCCGAAGCCAATGTTTACAATACATCATGACAAAGATGATTTCTATTATTTAAAAGTAACATCTGTCCTTCAGTGCATGATATCCTACAATTCTCTGTGTGTGTGTTTCATCAGTTGGTTAAAAGAATAAAAACAGCATTTATGAGTGTCTGTCCAACCTGATCTCACATGAATTCGTAACTAATTTACGAGGTGGCTTATTCATATGAATTAGTACGTTGCGAATCGCACAAAAATGTACGACAAATTGGAAAAACCAATACTAAACGTAACCATCACAGGCGCGAAAGCAAATCGTACTACAATATGATCGTATTGAATTCATACGAATTAGCTCATAAAACAGTTGCGAAGAGACAGAGTATAAAACTAGAAAGTACCTTTATACAAATCATTGGCTGAAGCCCCATCCTTACATTTACATTTATATTTAGTCATTTAGCAGACGCTTTTATCCAAAGCGACTTACATATGAGGGAAACAATGGAAGCAATTGGAACAGCACAAGGACAACAAAAAGCATAAGTGCAATAAAAGAAAATTGGTCTCATATAGCCTATCACAGTATACAGAGCTAAGGTTTTAGCAACCTTAGTAGAAAAGAGACAGAAGTCAGAACTTCTTAACCCTTAACCCTTAACCCCACCCTTAAACCTAAAAGTCACTGGCGCGAAAGCAAATTGTACAAAAATGTACAAATGAGCTGCAAAATTTATTTTTGGTTTCACTTAAAAAAATAAGTAACCTGGCTGCCTTAAAATTTTGAGTTCATTCAACTTAAAAATCTTAGTTAACAAATGAATTTCGTGCAAACTTGTTGTGTTAACTAATATTTTTAAGTTGCATTATTTCTAAGTTTTAAGTTAGCCAGGTTACTTATTTTTTAAGTTGAACCAACATTTCTTTTTCAAATACTTACGTTGGTCTGTCCATATAAAACTACACTCTATGTTGGGTTAAATCAACCCAGAAAATTTTTGTATTTGACCCTACAATGAGTTAAAACAACCCAGCATCCAAACCTAGCTGTGGGTTCACTACAATGTGGAATACTGGTGCTCAATCCATTATTTCTCCTGAATAATATAATTACTACGACATTTGGTATAATATGAAGCCCATGCCATGCTGGAATGGATCAAAGTAATGTGTAATGAGAAATGTGAAAGTTCAAGCAAGTTAATGAGGATGACATGCATAAAGTACATCAACAGAACATTTCCTACAAACATTTCCTGTTCTTTCTCGTCCGTGTTATTGATATCTTCCAGCTTTCCCTGTGTAAATACACACCTTGGTGTCCTCTTCTCCCTGTAAATATGCTACTAATGTGATTAGAATTGTAAGTGCTGCTGTGTAATCTGTTTAATAATTAATTGTTCATGATTTGCTAATCAATCTATTCATGATTTCATGATTTGTCTATTTCATTTAATGCATTCATGATACGAATATTAATATGTTAAAACCACATGTTTTGTTATGTTGTTTACTTTAAATGCATGACGCGACAGTGTGTCGCATTGAGCGGAAGTGACGAACTTTAGAGTTGGCGCTATGGACTGAGGAAGAGCGGATGCCTCGTGAGGCTCTGCTAATATTGACGGTATAAGATTATTAGTGCTACCTAAACAACAGACTAAAGTTCTCTTTCACAACAAGCAGCCAACGAGGTATTTGTTATGTATATTCAACATGCTCAATGTCATTTTGTATTTCGTCTGTTTGTATGATGTTGTACTATCGGCAGATGCATTTATGTGTTCATTGCAGTTCTTACAGCGTAAATGCATAACGAAAAGACGCTACAAAGGAAAGGAATAAACGCCCGTTCAAAAGAACTACCTGTGTCTGTGGTGTTGGGAAAGAGCAACAACAATGCCTCTGGGCTTATTATGAAGGACTTAATTACCAGTCAAAGAATTCAAAAGATCCAAGCCGTTGTCACTCTCACACTTTTACATGATTTGACATGCAGAAAATACTTAAGGGCTTTTGGGCTGAGTGTTCTGTAATCATTACGCTTCCGATCGATCTAATCTGACCAGGTTTTCATATAAACGAAGAGGAAATGAAAGCAGGGGAAAATGAAGCCCACCTTTATCCAACCACAATGACACGGGCTGGATGACATCAGCACATTGCTGTCACCACAGCAATGGAAACCTCCCAGCAGAGCATGTGAGCAGAGCAGGGAGCGGGCGGGGAGCGGAGCGTGCGAAATATAGTCGGAGCGCGGAGCGGGTTTTTATCCAAAGGCCGGAGCGATCGCTCTGTCTCGCTCCGATTCCGCTCTGATACCGCTCACACCACGAGTCTAGGGCATGCACAAATCCACCCAGAAGTCACCTGTGCCTTCAACAATTAACAAAACTGTCAGCCTACACTTCAAAAATCGTTCGTTGTGAAGGAGAGATGTCTGGTGTAAACACAAGCATAGCAGTGGCGATCCGTGACTCCTCTTCAGGGGAAGCAGTAATGCGAAACTCGGGAAAACATGTATTTAGCCCGTCATGTGTGTGTCGCGTCATGTCAAAATACATGCCTACCGCAGACGCGTTGAAAGGGCTTTTAATAAAAGAGACGCTCGCGTTTGCTAGATACTTGCTTAGTCTCATGTGTAATCAGAGTTAAGTGTTAATGCAGTGTCTTCTGAACGCGAACGTTTCTTTTATCATAAACCCTTTCGACGCGTCTGCAGCAGGCACGTATTTTGACATGATGCATGATGCACATAGGTTCACGTGAAGCGCTGAACACGTATTTTGAATTCCAGCTTCCCCTGAAGAGGATCGAGGCACCGATCGCAGCTGAAGCATAGACAAGAACAGGGGTGTCCAATGTCGGTCCTGGCCATTGTCCTGCAGAGTTTAGCTCCAATTTGGCTCAACACACCTGTTTGGAAGTTTCTAGTCTGCTTTGTGAGACCTTGATTAGCTGTTCAGGTGTGTTTGATTAGGGTTGAAGCTAAACTTTGCAGGACACCGGCCCTCCAGGACTGACTTTGGACACCCCTGGACTAGAATGACCGCGATCAGTTCCGGTAGCCGCGTCGGAGCCGTAACGTGCCGCAGATGCGTGCAGTGTAAACGAGGGGTAAGGCTTCGGTTGAAAACGGCAGGTGTTAGGCATGCAGAGGAATTTTTAATTTCAGCGAGCATGGAGCAATTTCACCGGAGCGGGATGAAATTGTAGCTGAGCAGGGAGCGGAATTGAGCGGAGCGGTCTGGTGCGACTTTGAGCGGTGGAGTGGGGGGAGCGAACACCCACGTGAGCGGGGAGCAGAAATTCTCACCCCTCAGCTCCGCTCACATGCTCTGCCTCCCAGGGAATGTTACAAGTGTTGTACAATGTTACATGTTACATGTTACAAGGTACTTGGAATGCTGGTAAACATCTCAATGGAGAAAAGCGGAATCACGTCCTGCATGTGCCATGATTTGCCTCATCTTGTCATGTCTTTCTTGATCTTGTGGCAGAATCATGGCAGGATCCCCTGTTTAATGTGAAGAGAAGCATTTTGGCCCACTTGGCTTTCCACATGCTCTCTCCAGGTCTCTCTTTGTCCCCGCCCTCTTGTATCCCTCGTTATTTATTGTTAATTAGTACATGCCCCGCACCTGTCCCTTCTTGATTTCCTTCCCTTTAAATAGTCCTCATGTCTATTGTCCTGTGCTCTGTCATTGTATTCATGTATGGTGTGTGTGCGCTAACTTGTGTACTATTGTGCCTTGTGCTCCATTGTATTCGTTCCGCTTACCTGTTTACCCTTGTGCTTACCTGTTCCTGTATTCGTTCCGCTTACCTGTTTACCCTTGTGCTTACCTGTTCCTGTTGTTGGATATCCCGTCAAGTCTAGTAAGTGTTTAGTTTAGTTTATGTCTAGTGTTGTTTAGTTTAGTTTAGTGTTAGTCTACGTCCTGTTTATTATCCTGTTTGTTCAGTTATACCCCATCGTGGGTTTTGTTTCATTTTCGTGTTCAAATAAATATCGTTGTTAACCCCGAAACTCCTGCCTGCAACTGGGTTCTCCCTGTGTTTCATGACAGCATGTCGGCTAAGAAATTTTAACATTATTCTTTGCATGTGGTTAAAGCCAGATTACAACTTTTATGTCATGTTTTGTTGTATGTCATGTGTGTTTTTAATTTGAGGTCAACAGTATATTGGTTAGACTTAATTGAAAAGCAGATTATATTTTATGCCCAATTTATGACACAGATCAATTTAAATAGAGTTTTTATAATTTTTTAGACACCTGTATGATCTTTGTAGGCTAATTTTTTTTTACAATGTAAAAACACCACCTAACTATGAATGAATTGCATATTCATTGCTTAGAAATGTCTGAACATTAAATGTTAATAAATCAATATTATTTATATGTTATTGTCACGGTCCCACCGTCTTGTTTATGAAATTCTAGTCGTGTGGCGGGATCGGGGCAGAGCCCTTAGGTTTTATGTGAGAAAACCATGAGTTGTTTGTTTTTACTTCTCAAGTGTTTTCTCGTGTCCTGTCATTGGCCCCACCCCTCTCGTCTCATGTATTGCTCTCCTTCCGTGTCTAATGTTTCCCACCTGCCCTCGCTCGTTATCTCGTGTTTGTGTTCCCTATTTAATGCCCTCTTGTTTCATTGTCTTGCGGCTCGTTCATTGTATGTGGTTGTTCTCGTGTACCCTGTTCCTTGTGCTCAATGTTACGGCCCGAGTGTTATGCACCTCGTCCTTGTCCTGAGTTTTGTAAGTTTTTGTGCTTCGTGTTATCTCCTTGCTTTTTTGTTTATTTGGTTTACCTTTCCCTGTTTTGTGACGTTGTGTCGTACCTCGTTTAGTTTACTTTTGCCCCATCGAGGGAAATATTTGATTTCAAGTTTCGTATTTCAGTTCGGTTCTCGTTTTGACACCCCCTCGTGGGTTTTTTGTTTGTTATTTGTCTAATAAAGTTTTTGTTACCCCTTCACGCCTGCCTGCACTTGGGTTTTGCCGCCACGAGATCGTGACAGTTATAGCCTTCACGTATTTAATCTATTAATATTATTTGAAAAAAATGTTGTGATTGCTTATACTGTAATTCAGTTTTCTTTATAGGTTTTGGAGTAATATAGTGTGTTTATGTGGGTAAAACTGTGTGTTTATGTGGGAAAATATTGGCGAGCTGGCATCCTGCCCTCCACTTGCATCCTAATGTCTCAGCACATTTTAATTAAAATGGTTGGATGAGAAACTACTCATAACAAACTGCTGTCCTTATCCCTAAGCAGCTGTTTAAGATCTTTATTTAACATCTAAGGAGAAAGGAAAGGTGTTAATGTTAAAGCAGAACAAAAACCTTGAAGTGGCGCATCTGAATTGACTTTGCAGGTGCATGAAGTGATGAAAACCTACATAAAGGAAGTTAATGCATCCAGTTTGATCTATTCGTTCAGCTATAACCAAGGCGGAATCTAAATCCTCTGTCCTGATTCTGCTAGACATCTGCAGCGTTTGACACTGCCAATCACCAGATACTGCTAGCAACCCTGTCATCTCTAGGAATCTCAGGCTCTCCTCCCCACTCTTTCAAATTCTACCTCTCCGGCAAATCCTTCAGGGTGTCATGGAGGGGCTCGCTGTCCACTGCTCACCACATGATCACTGGGATCCCTCAGGGATCGGTGCTTGGACCGCTGCTTTTTTCCATCTACACGACATTCTTGGGACCCATCATACGGGCACATGGCTTCTCGTATCACTGTTATGCTGACGACACCCAGATCTACATCGCGTTTCACCCAGACGATACCACTGTAGCAGCTCGCATTACAACCTGCCTAGTGGACATCTCGGCTTGGATGAAAGACAGAGCCGTTTCTTGCTATATGCGGACAATGTGGCTGCATAGGGCCCCGCAGCCACCAGGGCCCCCCCAAACTGCAAGTTCAGCCTCATATTTTATTATATTTTGGAGAATTAAAAGTACCTGTCTTTATTTGCGTGCATTCATTATGGATTCATTTGCAAAGCATGTAAGTGTTCATGGGGTAATCAGGTCAAAATCACCTTTGGGCTGGGCTGTCACGTGGTAAGTGACGTCTGCCGACAGGTCTGACGGCATGATTGACAACCGCCCACCTTCCACTGAAGTGATGAGAATAATGGTAGACGCTAATTACAATGTCATCGAAACGTATGGTGCAGAGAAACGCAAAAAGAAGAAAACCGATGAAGAAAAACGATCACAGGATAAAGGTAAGACATTTGATGTGGGTGGAGGGGGACACATAATGCCAACTTTTGAACAAGTTAGTTTGCTACTTTTGTCATGCTGGCTAGCTCAGCTAGCCTCAGATAAATGTGAGCTACTTCAGCTAACGGGCTATGATTGTTTGTTTGTATGTAAATAAAGTCAGCTTTATCCAGAGTTTGCTTTACAAAAAGGCTCAAATAAATGTGTCTCAAGCATAGACCTGTGCTAATATTTTATAAATAAAACCAATTATTATCAGACTGATTATTGTTACTTTTAGTAGTAGTAGGAGTAGTAGCAGTATAGCAGTGGATTATTCATATAGCACTATGAATTTTAAATGATCACTTTGCTATGAAATATTATCCAATTCTTTGCTCTATTGTATTTATTTTTATTAATTGTGCAATAACATGGATGCTGGTCCATTATATACTTATTTAAGTAAGTTTAGTTATTTATTTTTTACTGTTTTGGAATGGTGGGTTAAAGCTTTTTTATGTTATGCCACCTCAAAGTTTACATTAAACATTTTTCAAGAACACACTGTATCTGTTGCATTTATTAATGTACTCTAGCCTGCTGTCCTCTTAAAATGTAACAGACTGCTGCATCATCACAGAATATATGAAAAAGTTAGGAATCTCTACCTCAGAGTTTGAAAAAATAGGGGCCCCCAAATAGTATCTCGCATAGGGTCCCCAAATAGCTAGAAACGGCCCTGATGAAAGAGCATCACCTCCAGCTGAACCCGGCCAAGACAGAACTACTTATGTTTCCTTCACACCCCACGGTGCAACATGATCTTACCATCCAACTTGGCAATACCACAATCACTCCTTCCAAAACAGCCAGGAACCTCGGAGTCATATTTGATGAACAGCTGTCCTTCAATGATCACATTGCAAAGACAACGCGGTCATGCCGGTATGCCTTATTCAACATTAGAAAGGTTAGACCCTATCTCACTGAGCATGCGGCACAACTCCTTGTCCAGGCCCTGGTAATCTCAAAGTTGGACTACTGCAATGCTCTCCTTGCTGGTCTTACTGCAAAGGATATCAAACCACTCCAGCTGGTTCAGAACACAGCAGCATGCCTCATCTTCCAACAGCCCAAAAGGGCTCATGTGACACCCCTTTTCATCTCTCTCCACTGGCTACCGGTTGAAGCCCGTATCAGATTCAAGTCACTAATGCTTGCCTACAGGACTATCACTGGATCTGCACCGACATACTTTCACACCCTCCTACACTCCCACACCCCATCAAGAACCCTGCATTCAGCAAACCAGCAGCGTCTCGTACTGCCTTCCCATAAGGGCAGTAAATCGCTTTCCCGCTCATTCTCATTCACAACTCCTTCCTTGTGGAACATTCTTCCTAACTCGGTCCGGTCAACCACATCTCTCACAACATTCAAAAAACTACTTCAAACCCATCTCTTTTGTGAATACTTGACAGAATGAATGAAAAAAAACACAAAAAAAACACTAACCCTCTCTCTTTCTCTCAACAGGTAGTGGTCTAGCTTTTGTTGAAACCAGTAACTTTGTATTGGCACCTATTGCATTATTGCTCCTATATGACATATTGCTTATTGCTCCTTAAACTCTTTGTAAGTCGCTTTGGATAAAAGCGTCCGCTAAAATCTATGTATACAGAAAAAATAGTTGCTGCATGAATTTTAAGTATAATCCAATTTGTAAGTCAAAATAGGCTATAAATAATATGTTGTCATGACTTGTTATGATTTGTCTGGACTCAAATCATTTTTACAGTGTACTGTATACAAATACACAGATTTGACATTTTGGCTCATCTATATAAAACTTTAAAAAAAAAGTTTTTCCCAGTGTTTCATTTTTGTGTATTAAAGCTTATTGGAAACCCCACCATCCCTGGATGGACATTCAAATCAGGGAATCTACCAGGGAATTATGTCAAATGTAATACTGTTATGCCATTTGAATGCTGCAATATGTATGTAAATGATAAGATACAGAATCTGAATAAGCTTTTATCAATCGTGCTCACACGCACAAGGGATTTGACCTGGTGAAAGAGTTTCCACGTACTGTATAAGATTTTCCATATTCAGGTTAAGATCACTGCCATCAGACTTTTCTCATCTACAGCCCTGCATGCAAGATGACCTTCATTCAGCTAAGAGAAAGGTTTTGTCCATTGTGATGCAAAATATCTTATGGATTGCATATGGGATGGAAACTTGAAAGACAAAGGACAAACTTAAGGTCAGGCTTATGCCGTTAGATACCAATCTAACTCAAGCTGTTATGACAACCTTGGAAGAAACATTGTGAAATGATCCGTGCCTGTATATATTGTGTTTAGTATCAAGAGACATCCCTCTGTCAAACACTAATGCCCACGATTGTCTGCATGTGCGTGGAATACAAAGTCCACTAAAAGCTGCAAAAAATAAAGCAGATGGAAAAAGGGCCATGACCTTACATGCTTATGTCCTCTTTGATTGTGTTTTTGATTTTATATCTGTGGATGCATAAAAGAAAATGGAGCCTTTATGTTGCAGCATGATGTTTTACTTCTAAATCATTGTAATGCAGCACGCAGCTTACAGCTCTGCGCAGAGCAATGATGAAATAAGAGCTAAAAATAGCAACCTCCCAGGATCCCCCTTCGCCCAGCACTGTAAACACCTCATTCCTGAGTCAATCTTAAAGTACCGCACCTGCAAGCCTTTAAAACACAAGTGTGGTTTGTTTTTGAAGTGCGCTTAATGCACATTTCAAACAATGAAAAAACATAGCCTACGACAAAATCGAATAATAAACCATTTAAAAAAAGGGTAACACATCTGCCACAATGAGTGAACAATACAGGTTGTGACGTCCCTATGAGAAAGCGCATATCAAATAAAAACTCTCATGCTTAATATTAGAAATGTATGCCGAAAACTGAGAGAAACCCCTGCAAAATAGGCTACTATTATCTATACATATAATTTATATCAAGGCCTATTACTAAAACCTGATAACGACTCCCAAAAAAAGCAATAAGTTGAAACACAACATCATAACATATGTTAAATAATGGTGTTAACAGTTATCAGCATTCAGTTTCGAAAATTAAATCACTATTTCCACGCACGATTTTTTTTATCTCTATAGATAGTTATCCACAGTGATAAATAACAAAAACGGCAGTTAACCTACCCATAGATGAATGCAGTGTCCTTTCTCCGGCAGGACTCACCGGAGTCGTGACTCCGACTGTGTCTCAAAACCTAGTGACCTGCCTATCTAGACAGCCTTGTTGGGTATAGAAGACTTCGTTTCGAGGCAGCTAAATGTGTATCAGTTGTGAGATAACTTGAAACGAGCATGCTGTCTAACAATACACCATCCATTCGCCTATGGAATTAAAACAAATATTAAAGAAGCCAACACTTTGCTTTAAGTAACGATTTTTGATTTGACTGCATAACAGTTACCCAAACTGTAGCTACTTGTGGCGAGTGTTGCTCATATTCGCATTTAATTTATGAATTATGGGAATGGGGTTTCAACTTTTTGGTCATAATTAAATTGTATGAATTACAGCTATTAGTTAATGGGTTGTTTTTCTTTAACAGTGAATGTGATTTTTAAATATGAACCTATGAGACAGCGCGCGATGCCTGTAAGGAAAAAATCTATTTTAAGAAAAACTTTTCATTAGCATTTTTTCTTCTTCTGAATGGCAACTACCTTGTTTGGATTATATAAACAATATGACATACCTCATCGGTCAGAGCCTATACATTTAAAATCGTTTTCGAAAAAAAAACGTCAGCCTTTTATTTCTACCTCATTATATTCTCTGAGGGGATTGTAAATTGTCATTCAAGCAAAACAATGACAAGCGCATTAATTTTCAAGTGGATATGTGATCGTGTGCTTCTAGGTAAGATCTCGTGACAGACATGTTGCTAGGGTAGAGAAAACTAGAATATTGGTTACCATGGTAATATTTTCTCATCCCTACGTCATCACGCAGGCACACTAGCAAATCCTTTACTCCAAGGTTCTTGTTTGTAAAACTAACACTGGCCAAGTTTACAAATGTAAGTTTGCTTAAAATAGATCTGTAGTGACCCGTTTCATATCACACACACTCCGTGCCGCTTTCTTAGCGTTGCAGGATACTGTCATACAGGATATTGTAATACATTGTGTGTAGCTACTGTACATCTGAACACAATAAATATGAAAAGACTAGTCTTTAATAATAATAATAGTAATAATAATAATGAGCATAATACTGTAACGGAGAGTAATCCAGGCAGAGAAGCGGATCCAAGTGCAGTTTTGATTTTAATGAAGTAAACAAACACAAACACAAAGCAAGGTAATTCACAGAACGAGGAGGCACAAAAACAAAGCATGAAACAAATACCGACACCAAGGAAACACTAGGGCTTAAATACATAGAAACTAACAATATAACAAGACACACCTGGAGGAACTAATTAACACTAAAAACTACAAAGGACTACAAAACATGGCACAGAACAGGAAGTGACGAAAAGTTCACCAACACAGGGAAAACACGGACTGGGATCGTGGCAAATACCAACGTGAAAAATAATCGTGCAACACAACGAAACACACCTTTGGCAATTTTTTGCATTAAATACAATGCTGCCCTCCTATGGTGAAAATACAGTATAGGCTACAAAATAAACCACAACAGCAAAATCAGGTTATTTCAAGGTCTCATGTTAATACCGATTTCTCATCATTTAAATTAACATGTTTCATCTGTTAAAATGTTCTAAGTTCATGTGTTTCTTTAGCCTAATGGTAAAGCAAGAGACTGTGATAAAAGGGTGTGAAAGCAGGGTTGTTGTTATTTAGGGAGTTATAAGCTGGCTGTATTAATAACAGAATTATGAAAGCACTAGGTGGGTCACCTGTCTCAGACCGAGACCCGTAATTAAGTTCCCAGCATGCCATTCTGTGCCAGGTGTAGCCTACCATCAGTCTGTTTGTCATCACCACCAGAAATAAGTTATATTATTATTTTATAACAAATCCTCATTCTTTCCTATATCATAATAGACTTGATTATGTATAGTACTATTAAATACATATATGCATTGTTATATATGTACACATCACAATCAATTGCCTTTAAGCAATTTAAAGGTTTTGTTTAATAATTACTCAACAATTTCTTCAAGAGGTGTTCAGAAAACAGCACTTTAATGAAGCTGTTTATATTTTTGGAGCATTACACACTATAAAGGGTTGAACAACATTATTCTTTAGGATTTTACAAGCCCCCTAGCTTCATCTCATGTCTAATTCAAAACATCTTTGTGTTTACAATTCCTTCTTAAGTTTACGTGTTCAAGTCTTTTCCATGGGGCACAGATGTGATTTTTAAAGATGAATACTGAAGTGTGGTGGTTTTTACCCCTGCTCTCTCTACTCCTTCTAACTCTATTGCCATTGCCTTACAAGGCAATTGTAATGTCTGGCAAGTTCATTTTTACATTCTTTTCATAGGATTAAAGTAATTCCTTTCAGCTGTGGACCTGTATCAGTGACTCAGAGGTTTAAAAATAGCGCTGCAGTATGGGACGGAAGAAAGTAACTCTGAATGCCTAGGCAAAAAACTTTGTATAGCTAAAAAAGTAACTGAAAAGACAAAAACCAGGCGAATTAAACAGGCAAAATAATCTGTTATTTTAGGACAAAACCACAGCAAAGAATTATGTTTTACCAAACAAATTGGCAAAACAATAAAAATAAATGTAATCTAATTATTAAATAATAATTTAATAAATATAAGTAATTGTTTTAAATGATATTGATAAATGATATACAAATTTTAATTATATTGATTGTTATCTAGAAGCCTGTTTTATTTAATTCCTGCCATTTTAAACATGTCTCCATCTTTTAACAGTGTTATAACATTTCAGCAGGTGTTCCTCACAATGACCTTGCAGCTCCCAATCATTGCCAGGTAATTAACACCTGCACATCTTTTTCTAACTTGTTAATTTAAAGCTGTGCCATATGATTGCATAAATCAAAGACGTGACATCATCATTGGAAAACAAAATAACGCATTTAAAGTACATTATAAATTATTTTTTGTATTTATAGTGTTGGTTTCAATTATTAACGCACAGATTTGCCCCTTCCAGATTGTTAGATTCATTTCTTTATTCCTATTGCATTTCTAAATGTCTTAGCAGCAATGAGATCTATATGTAAATTGAGATTTATGCATAAAACTCATGCTTACCAGATTTTCTTTGCATTTTTTTTTACCTTGCATGTGTCTTACAAACATTTCGTTACCCACTAAAGTTAATGGCTTTCTATTCATATTGTTTATTAACAGTTCTTTTAGGCCAAAGCAATCATCTGTCAATAAACATTTCCTCTGCATGGGTTACATTACTATTCATCCAGATAGTGACACTTCATTGAAATGCAAAGATGATTACTGAACATTTTTATTACAATATTTCTGAATTACTGCACATTTTTTATATCTACAGAGGACATTCTTAACATCCCTGCTGAAAAAAGATGCCTCTATAAAAACATCAGAGAAAGTCAAATATATTCAGTGGTTATAATGAGAATTGTATTGGTTTTAACAACTGTATCTATTATGGTCTCTGTGGGTTTCTAGTGATATGTTGGGTGCTAATGGTGGTATGTTATCTGTTGGATGGGAACCAACAGAATTTTGAATTGTTTTTATTGAATCATAATGGTATTTGTAATGGTAACACAATAAGGTTGTTAATTTTAGTTAATGCATTAGCTAACATGAACTAACAATGAACGATACTTCCACAGCATTTATTAATCTTAGTTGTTCATTGCAGTATTCACTAATACTGTGCAACTTTCACATTTATGCACCATGAACTAACATGAACAGTTGTATTTGTATTAACTAACATTAACAAAGATTAATAAATGCTAAAAAATAATACTTTTCATATTAACAAATGCAACATTATTGTTAAGAGTTATCAATGTTTTTTTCCCAGCAGGGGAGACAAAAGCCTAAAGAATGAGAGCTAGACACACACGCGCTTACACACGGTTGCCGGCAGTGGGCGCTGTCGGGCTTACTGAAAACCCTCGCTCAACTACCTGTAAGTGAACTTTCTGACCTATCCTTCCATTCAGTGCTGGATGCCTGTAGAGGAATCTGGATCAAGAGAGACCCACTCTGGGCCCACGGGTAAAAACGGCTCGCTAGTGGCCTTTGTGCAGATGAAAAGACAATGTTGTTTCAGCATACGCTTGCCTCTCTCTGGCATTCATCAGCAATGTGGACATGCTGGACTCTCACTGGCAAAGCTCCTGACTCATCAACATGGACTCTATTGTATGGGGAGATTTACCAGTCTATTAACTAGAAACAGCCACACAACTTGCACTCTACCTATACAAATACAAGCACTCATTCATTTTCATGTACACATTGTTGAACACATAAACGTGTGGTATTTCTGTTCATGTGGATAGGATGTAAACTGTTTAGAAAAACAAAATTCCACAGCTCAGTCAAATACTGAAGGCAGTTTATTTAAAACAATTATTTGTTTATTTAAGTTAGCAATCATGCATTTGTTGTGTGACAATGTACTTAAAATGAGTAAATCTTATCATCTCATCTTATCTTATCTTATCTTTTCATCTTATCTTTATTCTATTATATTCTATTGTCATTGTGTAATTGTTTAGAGATAAACTATTATTGAACTACTAGTGAAACAGAACAGGACACAGAAGACGTGAGCTTAGTGTCATTTTTAATAAACAGTTAAGCATCAATGAACTACACATTGAAAGACCTAAAACTCCTGAACATGACGGATGGAGTCGACAGTGGGATGCATGGCATTCCAGTCAGTGTAGCTACGGTACTCGCCTCTCTCCAACAAATACTGTTGTCCCCTATAGTTAGGCTGCTCAAAGAATTCAGGACGCTTGTATAGACGAATACGGTAAACTGAATGTTCACAACACGTTATGGGTAATGACCATACAAAATAGATTTATTTCATGCAGGCTGTACAGAAGTAAGAATCAGGTTTTGGGAAAATGAGATTGTACTGGACATAACTTTTTTAATATGCAGGATCTTGTATGTTTTGTATGCTGTACTTGTATGTTTAAAAAACAACTAAACATTTCTATTGTATGACTGAAGATCATTTGTCTTGTAATGTGTGCAAGTTTGCAAACAAGGACAGAGGTTTCCTTTTAGAGAAATGTAGTCATTCTGTTTCATGTCCTGCACACATTATACCTGGTGTGCAGTTTTCTGCAGGGAAACGGAGAGCTCACCTGCAGCACAAGTACGAGGAATGACTTACATTTTGGACCATACGGCAAGACCTGATGGAGTCATTGAAGCCCAGCCAGCGCTGGTAATCGGGATACTCTCCCCTGGTTAGGATGTACTGCCAGGGTCGTGATTCTGCCCATCTTGTCATGTCTTTTTTGATCTTGTAGCAGAATCACGGCAGGATCCCTTGTTTTGTGTGAGAAAGCCATGGGATGTTTATGTTTTTTACTTCTCATGTGTTTTCTCTTGTCTCGTCAGTGGCCCCACCCCTCTCATTTCCTGTATTGTTTCCCTGCTGTGTTTCATTACCCTCACCTGCCCTGTGTCATTATCCTTCGTTTGTCTTCCCTTTAAATAGTCCTCATGTTTCATTGTCTTGTTGCTCGTGCATTGCGTTCTGTGTTAATGTACCCTGGCTACCTGTCTCTCCCAAGTTCGTGTTCCTTTTTGGATTGTCCCGTCAAGTCTTAGTAAGTGTTTGAGTTTAAAACATGACAAGCGACCGCAGGACACAGACAGTCAGGGACAGAAAGGCACTTACACTCTCAGTTGCCATTGTTGTATGTGAAATGTTGGAAAGCGAATGTGCTGTAGTCTCTTTATACACATCCCGAACAAAAGCACAGGTTGGAAAATGAATCAAATATTTTAATCAGCAATTCAAATAAATTATCCGAGCTCAATGTATTGTTCTAAAGCACTGAATCATAGATTCCTTAAACAATCAAATTCCAGCCTCGGCCAATGAATGATACAAGTTTGTGTAGAACATTGACCAGCCAATGCACATCGTTTTAAGTGTAAACATGCTTTTTATTTATTTACTACATGAATATCTGCCTTTGTATTACATTAGGCTATTTTCTGCAGCATTCTTGCACTTTCAAAACAAAAATAATTATTATACTTTAAAAGAATTGTGTCCAGCATCAAAAATTGCCAAAATGTACAGTATTTCTACCTATTTTCTTTTTTTTGTACTGTATTTTATTTTAACAAAAATAAAAATTCTGTCATACTCACCCTCTAGTTCTTGGCTACCATGGACTAACATAGTAGGAAAAATTACAATGGTAGTCAAAAGGGCCCTAGAACTGTTTGCTTTCCTACATTCGTCAAAATGTCATCTTTTGTGTTCAACAGAACAAAGAAACTTGTAAGGCAATTTGCCTGTTGAGCAGTTGTACTTGGGACAATGACATTTTGCACGGAATTGCGTTTCCTGATATTGTAAGCAGCCATTTTGCTTTATAAGCAGTGTTTTGCCACTCAAGGGGGTGTGTTCCGGCATGTTCACGTGGGAAAGTGACGTTATGTGAATACCCTCTATTGACGTTGCTAGCGTTCTTTCAAATATCTTTCTGTGTTCAACAAAATACAGAAATTTGTACAGGTTTAGAACAACTAGGGTGAACAATTCATGACAGAATTTTCATTTTTGGGTGAACTGTTCCTTTAAGGAATGATGTTAAAGGGATACTCCACCTGTCATGGCTCTGCTTCCTTAGTCATGTTTTTCTTGGTCCTGTAGCAGAGCCATGACAAAGTCTTTGGTTATGTGTGGAGAGAAACTTATTGTTGTCCTTTGGGCAATAATATACGTTCTCTCCAGTGTCTTGTTACTGGCCCCGCTCCTCTCCTTTCCTTGTTATCTTTCCCTAAGTGTTTGATTACCCTCACCTGCCCTGTGTCGTTATCCCTCGTTTGTGTTTCCCTATATATACCCTCTTGTTTCTTTGTCCTGTGCTCTTGTATTACGTATGTGTATGTGTTTGTGTTCATGCACATGTTGTTGCCCTGTGTTCCTGTCCATGCCTAGTTCGTGACCTGTGAGTTTTGTGTGTTTGCTTTAGTTTTATCCTGCCTTGTTTGTATTAAGACGTTGTGTCGTGTTTTTCAGTTAGGGTTTTACTGTTCTTGTTTTTGTTTTGCCCCCTCGTGGGAAGTCTTTGTTTTCTGTTTGTTTCTTAGTTTAGTTCCTGTTTGATACCCCCTCGTGGGTTTTTCCTTTGTTTTGTTCATTTAATAAAGTCATTGGTTAACCCCTTCACTGCCGTTGCCTGCATTTGGGTTCTTCTGCCACGATCACGACACCACCCAAAAATGAAAATTCTGTCATCATTAACTCACACCCAGTTGTTTCAAACCTGTAAACATTTCTTTATTCTGATGAACACAAAGGAAGATATTTGGAATAATGTTAGCAACTGACATTTCTGTGACATCATTGGCTACCGTAATAGGAAAATTCATTTGATCTTTTTTGTTCTGTTGAACACAAAATGAGATATTTTAATTTTTCCTACTATGGTAGTCAGTGATGTCACAGAAATCTCAGTATCCCTTTAAATGATCTTGACTGTGCTGTGATTTGGACTTTACAAAGGGCAACTATCAGCACAGCATATGTTCATTTAAAAGGATCGTTCTTTGTTTTAAGTGTACATGTTTATTTTTTATAGTGGACAGTACTTGTATGATGTCTAGCCTATATGTTTGTCTTATTACTATACACTTTTACCCACAAATTAGACTTTCACAGTTATCAATCCCGATATTATTTACAGCACATACAGTAGGTACTCAACCAGAATGAGCCTTCCACCGTCTCCATCTCCACGGCGGTACCTCTTTAATGTGTGTTGACTCTTGTTTACCGCTGAGTGGCAGTCTACTCACAGATCTTCATTCAGCGCGAGTTGACGCGTCAAACTCATTGCCTCACTCAGCAGACGTGCAAGAGTTAAGACGTTTATGCGTAAAAGACAAAAAAAATTTGCTCTATGCATTCAATCAATGCTTTATTCGGTTTGAATCAATTTCAATACGTTTTCATTTTTCATTTAATGCTGGGTTGAAGGCAGAGCTTTAAGGCTTTAATGCCGACGCTCATCAGACCCCAGAAAATGTGTTGGTTGATATAGACAGCAGGACGGTGGCCATGGAAGTCGGAATCCGCTAAGGAGTGTGTAACAACTCACCTGCCGAATCAACTAGCCCTGAAAATGGATGGCGCTGGAGCGTCGGGCCCATACCCGGCCATCGCGGCGACGCCGACGCCCCCCCCCGCCTGGGGGGGACGAGATAAGCCGCGATGCGTAGGAGGGCCGCCGCGGTGGCGCGGAAGCCTAGGGCGCGGGCCCGGGTGGAGCCGCCGCGGGTGCCGATCTTTGTGGTAATAGCAAATATTCAAACGAGAGCTTTGAAGGCCGAAGTGGAGAAGGGTTCTATGTGAACAGCAGTTGAACATGGGTCAGTCGGTCCTAACGGATGGGCGAACGCCGTTCGGAAGCGCGGGGCGATGGCCTCCGTCGCCCCCGGCCGATCGAAAGGGAGTCGGATTCAGATCCCCGAACCCGGAGTGGCGGAGACGGGCGGCGCGAGGCGTCCAGTGCGGTAACGCAAACAAATCCGGAGAAGCCAGCGGGAGCGCCGGGAAGAGTTCTCTCTTCTTCGTGAAGGGCAGGGCGCCCTGGAATGGGTTCGCCCAGAGATAGGGGCCCGCGCCCTGGAAAGCGCCGCGGTAAACGGCGGGAGTAACTATGACTCTCTTGCGGGGGTCATAGTTGCATGGACCAGGCGCCTCCTCGTGGCGACCGCTGGAGAAGGTGGGTCCTGGGGGGAACTTTTGATACCTCTGGGGCTTGCCCGAGCCAAGACCTGGTCCGCCCTCCCGGCGGGGTAACCGCCCTCCGGGAGGGAATAAGCTGGTTACTACAAGAGAAAAAAGAAAAGACCCCGGCCCCTCCGGGCTTGGGGCACACAGCAAGATAGATGTCGAAGTGCCTAGAGCTGCTGCGATCATGGAACCTGGGAATGTACAGTGTCATATCTGCAATAGAGCCTTCCCTTTGGAAAGGAGTCTAGGGATGCATCGACACCACCGGCACCCAGCAGAAGTAAACGAAGAGCGAATCCGTCAATTAGCAGGAAGGAGGAAACTCTGGAACGTGGAGGAGGACGAGAACCTGCTGCGGTACGCCAAAGATATCTGGGATGACAGGATGACCAAAAAGACCCTCAATGAACACCTGCAACTGCTGTTTCCAACAAGATCAGAAGAAGCGATCAAAAAGAGACTACATTTCCTGGGGTGTGAGCCAGTCCCCCATGTTCGCCAAAGGACCGAGCAAGAAGAACCCCCCTAACTAAAGAAACTCAGCCAGGTGAGGTAGGAAGAAGCATGAACGATACTCCGGCAGCCAAGGATGTGCAACAGCCCCCAAAGAACAGGAAGCCAACAACGAGGTGGTGGTCGAAGGAAGAGGAGGACCTGAGGAAATGCGCCAACAACATCTGGACGGAGGGGATGAAGAAGAAGGAGCTAGCCGCACGCCTCAAAGTAAATCTCCCAGGACGAACAGAGGAAAAGCGACTACTGGTTATTGATTGGACACCACCTGTAGAGAACCCCCCCCGAACAAGTGAACCCCCGACATCGCCCCCTCCCCCACAAGCCTCCAAGCAGAGCCAGCCAACCAACCAAACAACGATGGACTCATACGCTGAATGGAAAGCGAGGATGGAAAAGGCCATCATCAACAACTTGAACACACTGGGCGTGGCCGATTCGCTGAGAGATACCACCCTAAGGATCAAAGAAGGAAAGATTAGCGTGGAGGAGGCCGCGGGAGAAGTGGAGGCACAAATCTCACGCCTGTTCTCAGGAAAATGGATATGGAAAGAAAGGGAGGAAAGGAAGGAAGTCAACCCAACGAATGCCAGACAACTGCGGAGAAGACAATACTCCTATACCCAGAAACTCTACAACATCAATCGGAAGGATGCCGCCGTAGCGGTCCTGAACGGGAGCTGGCGGGAAGCCAAAACAGGGCCAGCTGGGATGGATCCAGGACTGCACGAATATTGGTCGACAATAATTTGGAAAGGTGGACCTCCTGCGAGGATAAGAGGGGAGCCCAGAATAATCGAACACTGGGAGATCCTGAACCCCATAGGGGAACTCGAGCTAAAGGAGGCACTAAAGAGTCTGGTTAAATCTGCGGTGGGGGTGGATAAGGTAACAGCTACCAGCCTATTGGCATGGGATCTTCCTTCTCTCGCCAGCATTATGGATCTAATCCTACTTACGAAACATCTGCCATCGGCTCTGTCAAAGGCCCGGGTCACGCTGATCCCTAAAGTGACCGACGCAAAAGAACACAGCGATTACCGACCAATCTCAATAACATCTATACTTACAAGGGCGCTCCATAAGATCCTCGCAAGGCAGATGAGGGACCATCTGGAGTTCTCGCCGACCCAATACGCCTTTCTTACAAGAGATGGCTGCCTGGAGGCGAGCACAGTTCTACACTCCACCCTGCGGGAGAGTCACGACCACCAGAGGACAGTGGCATTAGCGTTCCTGGACCTCTCCAAAGCGTTCGATACAATCACCCACGAGGCAATCAGCGACACAGCGGAACAAGCAGGCCTGCCCACCCCTCTTCTGAGGTACCTCAAAAACATCTATGAGAACTCTGAAATAGTAATCGGCAACATCACCACGAAAGCGTGCAGAGGTGTGAGGCAGGGTGACCCACTCTCCCCGTTACTATTCATCCTGGCGATGGAAGGACCGATTACCTCAGCAAGCAGGGAAAAAGGATTCAAAATGGGGCCCCAACTTATCCACTCGATTACTTACGCAGACGATATGATCATACTTTCTCCGGAGGGTGACGCATTACAACAAAAACTGGACGGTCTGGAGAGGGGACTGGAAAGATGCGGACTCCAGTTGAACGCAAAAAAATCAGCAGCCCTAACGATAGGGAAAGACGGAAGTACCAAGGCAATGATCCTCCTGCCCCGGGTGTATACCTCGAGTGAGGGCCCGATAAAGCCCATGGAGGTGACTGATTGCCAAGGATTTCTGGGACTTTCATTCAACTGGAAAGGCAAAGTAACCCCAAAGAGGACCGGAGACTTAGAAAGGATGTTGAGGGAGGTAAAGGCAGCCCCGCTGAAACCGCAACAACGATTAACGATCCTCAGGGATTACCTGATACCAAGACTCATCCATGAACTGGTGTTGGGGAATGCCCATAGAAACACCTTGCTGACTATGGATAGGATGATCAGGCTAGCCGTAAGACAATGGCTACGCCTGCCAAAAGATACTTCCCTAGGCCTATTTCATGCAACGCTGGATAACGGTGGCTTAAACATCACATGCCTAGGAACATTCATCCCTTTCATACAAAAAGCACGATTTGAAAAACTCCTTAACGGGAGTGACCACATCATCCAGGCAGCTTTACAAACAAAAGCTTTTAAAGAAACCCTCAGGAGAGTGAACATTCCGGTGAAGGTCGGAGGTGAAATAATGTCATCGCCCACCGAGGTAGGAAAGGAATGGGCGGCCACACTACACAAGTCAGTGGATGGGAAAGAACTAGCTGAGTGCGACATCGACGAAGGTAGCCACCTCTGGTTGAGAAAACCTGAGAGAGTCTTCCCCAGGCTTCTGATTAGAGGAATCCAACTAAGAGGCGGAACTTTATCTACTAAGTCGAGGGCCACAAGAGGAAGACCTATCCCGGAAGAAGAAAAAAGGTGTAGAGGGGGATGCCAGAGCTCAGAAACATTGAATCACATCTTGCAAAAATGCGCATTGACACATGATACAAGATGCGCCAGACACAACAGGGTGATGAGGATGGTCGGCAAGAAACTCCGTGCGAGGGATGTGAACTTCTCAGTCGAACCCATCATTCCGAAGGGCAGCACACACATAAAACCAGACATCGTGATTAAGAAGGAAGGGCGGCTGACTATCATGGATATCACAGTGGTTTCTGGGCTACGCCTGAATGAGTCCTGGGGAATAAAGGTAACGAAATATGGGGCGAAGAGAATCGGAAGGCTCTTGTCGCATGGAACGGAACAACAACTGAAGTAGAGCACTTGCCGTTGATCATATCTAGCAGAGGGCTGATGTTCGGGCCATCGGGAAGGGGCTTGAGACGCCTGAACTTTACAAAGAGGGATCTGATGGACCTGTGCCTATGCAACATACAAGGCTCCCTGAACACTTATGATAAGTATATGAGAGGTACATGACTGCAGCAAGCAATATGAAACTGTTTTATGAACAGCGATAATCTGGACACCAAGACATCAAAGAAAGCGCAATGAGGCAATAACTCGAGGGAAACCATCTNGAACTCGAAAACAAGAGATACCTAGCCAAATGCCTCGTCATCTAATTAGTGACGCGCATGAATGGATGAACGAGATTCCCACTGTCCCTACCTGCTATCTAGCGAAACCACAGCCAAGGGAATGGGCTTGGCGGAATCAGCGGGGAAAGAAGACCCTGTTGAGCTTGACTCTAGTCTGGCACCGTGAAGAGACATGAGGGGTGTGCTTCCTGTTTCCTGCATCGCTGCCGGCAGCTTGTTTGTATCAGTGCGCTTACCACTTCGCTCTAATATTAGTGTATTTTATTATCATTAATTATTATTGTCGTTGCTAACTTATCCTGATATCTCAATAACCCTGTTCCTGTTATTTACTTGGAAGAGTCTAAACCAAATGTGATAGTTAACTTAACGCCGTTAGCATAGCAATAGCGTGTTAGCTTGCTTTCTGTTCACACTGTGGAATATCATCTTGCCTCTGGTTTGTCTTGTGTGCTAACTGTTTCTCTTTTTAAGCGAGTATACTACGATCCATCGAGCAACCTTGGTAAGTTGGAATTGCACTTCAAATCCGGTGAGTTATGGCTTCTATTCCTATTATTGTTACTTGCACCTCATGTCATATGTTTAGCTTAGCCTTCTCTGTCAGCTGCGAGGGCTTTATATGCGATAAATGCAGGGAAATAGTTAGGCTGACAGAGAAGATCTTAGAATTAGAGTCTCGCATCCAATCTTTATCTGAGGATAGTAAGAGTTTAACGACGATAGAAAACACTTTGGATGCGAGCAACATTAGCGCACACAGCTCGGTTCCGGTTGAAAATTCCCCGCAGCTGGGAAACTTCGTGACTGTGAGACGGCGTAGTCGCAGGACAAAACATCACTCGACCGTTCCGATTACAGTCTCGAACAGGTTTGCCCCGCTCAGTGACGCACCGACTGAGAAACCTGCTGAAAGTGCCCTAGTTATCGGTGATTCTATTGTTCGGAACGTTAACATAGAGGCACCAGCCACCATAGTCCAATGTTTACCGGGAGCCAGAGCGCCTGACATCAAGTCAAATTTAAATGTGCTGGCTAAGGCTAATCGCAGTTTGAAGTTATAGCTACACTCAGTGACTTTGATTGGATGTTGCTGGGTGGGTGTTTGTGGGGAGTAGAAGGGAGCTTGTTGGTTGTGGTTTGGGGGGTTTCATTTGTTGGGGCTGTGTGGGTCTGGTTTGGTCTTTTTTTATTTCGTGGTCGATGTTGTACAACGGAGGAATAAAGTTACATTATGCCATTACTATTTTTCGCTGGTTGTTCCTCTGTTGTCTGGTGTCGATCGCGGAATGGGACTTGGTAGGACCTGCACAGTTTCGGCGGGAGGGGCTTCCTGGGTCACGGCTGGTGGGATCTCCCTGTTCTTCGTGGACGTTTGCTTGGTGGCTTTTGGTCGGGGTCACTGAGTGCAGCTATGACACGTCAGAGGAGATCTGGCCCTCCCGGCTGAGCCTGGTTTCTCCAGAGATTTTTTTTTCTCCATTTATTCATCATTGGAGTTTGGGGTCCTCGCCACAGCAGGGCAGTGTTGGATTGCTCACCAGGAGACTGCATTTATTTATTTATTAGATATTATTTATTAGAATGATCTTGCTTGGTCTATAAACACCATGCACTGTGCTGTGTTTTACCTTTCTGTGTTTTTCTGTTTTTCTTATTTGCTCCTGTAAAGCTGCTTTGGAACAATGCACATTGTGAAAAGCGCTATATAAATAAATAAATTGAATTAAATTGAATACTGTAGTAAGACCATTATCTCAAAGTAATATTTTGAGACTTTAGCCTGGTTTTCACACCACAAATATCGCGAATTACATAACTTGACGTTATCTTTAGTTATCTTAAAGTTAGATGATATTGCTATAAAATTATCATCTTTCAGTGATTCCTTGTCTTATTGAAATATACAATGTCCGAAGTCTAAATAAACGTTATTGATGTCTGATTTGTAAACCACTACAAATAAATAAAATATCGTTAAACCAAATTAAAAAAGCCTCCCGTTAACCTAAGTAACGTTACAGTCAAAACATGCTGTTGTTCATTATATGGATCGTTTTGTTACCATTATCTGTAAAGTATTACGTTGGAACATGGATTGACACAAAAGTCCTATCTAGCAAGCAATTTACAATTTACTTTCTTATATATCTATAGCTACACAATAGCTGAAACTATAGCTATTAATGATTAGTCAAATAACATTAACGTTACCTTGAATCTTCAGCCGACATCCTTATTCTTCTTAAGGTCTATACAGAGTATGTTGTTGAACTGCGCGGGAAGCCTCGCAAACTAACCAATTAAGTCAAGGCTAGATTGTCATGTATTCAATTTCAGTAGGTATGTACTCAACGGGGCAAAATGGGTACGTACTGTTTTCCGTGAATGGGTGTAGTATGCACGTGATCAGCCGTTGTCCGCCATATTGATGATCTTCTTCTCCTTTTTAATGGCGGGGAGCAAATTACGTTTGTGGTGCATATCCGCCACCTACTGTACTGGAGTGTACATGGCCAGCGATGAACCATGTGACGTAATAACAAGCGCAACAATTAAAGTTATGAGAGACAGGTGCATTAACATCAGTAACGCTACAACTTTACCTTCCATGAGTTTTCCCAACATTTGCAACATGTTTGTAATGCCTTCACAAAGGAGACGTCGGGCAGCTGCTCAACGATCTCGCCTTAGGAGAGCACTGCTGATTTTATTGTCAAGGAATATGCTTATAAATTAAGTGTACCCTAGAAATGCATTGCTAGCCCAGACCTACACTTGTGCACAATATTATTGATAAGTGCTGACCAATACTTATTATTTTTTTCCTGAAAATTATATATTGTATTAAAATAGCCTACTAAATGTAATTTTATTGCCACATGCCATCTATGCATTAATACAGACTACAAAAGTGTGAATGCATACGTTTTCAGTGAATCAATGACATAATGCACAAAGTAATGTAATATGTTTTATTTACAGGAAACTATAGAATAAACATGAATAAAAAATACGTAAATTTGATGTAAGAAAATAAATGCATTTAATAATTATTAATACATATACAAGTAAACATCACATAAATCAAAGCTTTATTTCAATTTATTGTTGTAACAAATGATCCTGTATCTACAGACGTTCTGCCATCCTACTGCCATCTCACAGCTGGTCACCATCGCCACCTTCGTGATTTTAACAAGTGTGCTCATCTGTCCCTGTAACAGTCAAACAAGATTCAAGTGACCTCTGTGATTTGTGCTCAATACTGCATTTAAATGTGGAGGTAGTTGCACATGTGTTAACTCGCTGTTTATTTTCCTGAATTCATCAGTAGTACTAATGGACAAATAAAACATATACATTATGTTTATTTACATTACTTGTATGTATCTATGCAAGCAGTGAACAATGCTTTGTACCACATGTTAACAGACGTAAGCTACATTACTGTGATGTGTATTTCATGTTGTGATGTGCTCATTTGCAATACTTATCGAGAAAATGACAGGTCACATGTTACATAGACATTAAAAAGCGTCTGTAACATGCGTATGGTTTAAATATTTGTGACCCTGGATCACAAAACCAGTCTTAAGTAGCACGGGAACATTTTTAGTAAAAGACAAAAATACATTGTGTGGGTCAAAATTATCGATTTTTCTATTATGCCAAAAATCATTAGGATATTAAGTAAAGATCATGTTCCATGAAGATATTTTGTAAATTTCCTACCTTAAATATATAAAAACTTTATTTTTGTGAGTGGATGGTCTGCCACAGTGCCCCTGATTAACAACTTCAAAGGCGATTTTCTCAATATTTTGATTTTTTTGCGCTCTCAGATTCCTGAGTTTTAAACGGTTGTATCTCAGCCAGATATTGTCCTATTTTAACAACTCATTTATCTATAGAAAGTTTATTTATTCAGTTTTCAGATTATGTAACAATCTCAATTTCGAAAAATTGACCCATAAGACTGGTTTTGTTGTCCAGGGTCACATTTGTCACGTTAAGTCTACTTCAAAGACGCGTGTGTGCGTGGAGCTCCCCTTTATGCTATACATATTAAAACACTGCATTTTCACAGCAAAATCAAACATGTACTAAACTATGTAGCATCTTACAGGTTAACTTTACGCTACAGCACTTTAACAAATGCGACTGCAACGCCAAGAGAAGCGTTGTTGGCTAGTAATACTCACATTAGAAAACACCTGCCTCGCAGTTCTCCACCATGCTCCTGTATGAACTTATCCTGTCCCGTGGGCTCATGGGATATAGTACTATCCCAAGTATCTGTCGCTGGGTGCTTCAGAATGTGGGCGTAACCAGTAAGCCATCCGGGAATTTCTCACCTACTCTTTTATGAATACTGAGGTTTGGGACATACTATATTGTTTTCACATACTATATAGTAGGTAAGTAGGCGGTTTCGGATGCCACAGTAGTATACACACATCCAAATCTCGCGAGAAATAGTGCACCAGGTGTAAATTTCTCGCCTACTGTTTTATGAATACTGATGTTTGGGACATAGTACTCTTTTGCCTACTGCTTTTTGCCTACTATATAGTATGACAGTATGCGGTTTGGGACGCAGCATGATTCTTGGATTTCCTGATCCTGAGGTAGAACCATGACAGAGTCTTTGGTTTTGTGTGGGAAAACCATGGTGTTTGTCTTTTTGACTCTCCATGTGTTTTCTTGTGTCTTGTCATTGGCCCCGCCCCTCTCGTTTCATGTATTGCTTCCCTGCCGTGTCTAATGTTTCCCACCTGCCCTGTGTAATTATCGTTCGTTTGTCTTCCCTTTAAATAGTCCTCTTGTTTCATTGTCTTGTTGCTCGTGTATTACGTTCGGTCCACGTGTGTATGTGCTACGTTCAGTGTTTCCCATATTGCCCGTGCCTCCTGTTGCCGTTGTATGTGTTTAGGTTAGTCAATCTCTGTCAAGTGTATGTTTCTAGTTTAGTGTTTTGTTAATTTTCGTCCCTGTTTTCCCAACATTGTTTTCTTGTCTTGTTTACACCCCCACGTGGGTTTTTGTTTTCTATTATTAAAGTCTTGTTTTGGTTAACCCCTTCACGCCTGCCTGCGCTTGGGTTCTTCCTCACGTATTGTGACATAGATGGGATAAGGTTATGTCCAAATCTCGTGATATCTTGGATTTATGATTAGACTTCTGGTCACATTTGTTCCTGCGTTGGACCCTGACCAAGTCCACTATGACTGTGAGGTTATAGATGAGATTCTGAACCAGGTTTTACAGGAGATTTCTCCATCTGGAACCACTTCCTCTTAAAGCTACTTTGTCACCAAAGCGTTCATCCAAAGTTTGTGTTCAGTTAAAGGAAGAAAATATGTTCATATTTTATTGTATTCTGAAGATATTTCTATAGTTTTATATAATTAAATACTTTCTCTGTTATATTGTTAACTTTGCTGTGTAACTTTCTGAAAGCACGGGAACATTTCCACTCGTACAAATGAAAATGATCAATTGATCATTTGTTTTATATTTTCACCTGCAGTTCATGTGCTGAGCTGACTAAACAAAATTAAGATCTGAGAAAACAAGAAGACTTTTTATCTGAATTCCAGTAAGCAGACACTTCTTTGTCAGGTCACCCACTATGTCTTTGGGCACTACTGGGACAGCCAGTAGCCCTGATGATTTCAGTCCACTCTCACAATCTGCTTCTACTCCTACAGAAAACATGCCAGTTATTACAGAGATCGTGTCCCTTTCCCATTTTACAATGACAAAAAATTAATTTAGAACAGACCAAGAACCAAGCTTTGAAGAAAGCAACAACATGAAATGAAGACTAACACCACCGCAGACAGCCCTTCAACATTTACAGTTGTATCAGATGTCTTGAACTCTCAGAATAATGACAGTGTTCATAAAGACAACGTGAAGAGCAATGCTAATGATGTTATTGATAGGACTAAAAACATCGCAAAACCCAACCCCCTCCCAATTAACCTTGCTAAGGTCAAGTTAAAAAGTGGACCTAGAAATGATGGCAGGATAGTGATCCTGTTTCCATGGAAACAACTGCCATTTAACGGTCCAGAAAATCAACAACATACCTATCAACATACCCACCTGTAAAGGCAGCATGACAACCCAGACGGAATGTGATATGACTTTAAAGGTGGATAAGGACCAACAGGGAAGAGAAATGGAGATTAATGGAGACCCGACTGAGAATGATGCAACAGGTATGGACCAGAGCACTACCGAGATAAATTGCAGAAAGTACATTAACTGCTAGAACTCAATGTTAAGTGATAGGACAACCATCAGGGCATCCAGTCCAAACCAGTGGAGGAGCTGGACTACAAGACTCTGTACTTGGAGGCGACAAACATCAAACAGCTAATACAAACAATAAATGAGCTGAAAGAGAAATAGATGTTGCTACAGAAGCAAAGGTGGAAAAGAAAAAGTGAGTTATTCTAACAGATGTGGATTTAAATGATGTGTCACTTGAAATAGAGGAAAAGAAGTATCAGGACTCGACAGGACCAGATGGAAGACCAAAACTAGACCGTTTTGCTGTTCTTTTGTTTAAAACGATGAATTAAACATTAAAATCAGAGTAAAATTAATTAGTGAAATCAAACTTAGATGGTCCTAATGTCATAATTACATTAACTTTTAAACAGAATTTCACAGACATGCTCACGTGGCTAAAAAGTTATATGTACAGTGTCAAACTCTTCAGTTGCTGTTCTCTAATATACACTTATGGCTCGTTTCCACTGAGCGGTACGGTACGGTTCAGTGCAGGTCAGTACAGTACGATTCGGTACAGGTAACTCAGATCAGGCTTGCGTTTCCACTGCCAACAGTACCCTTACTTGGTAGGTGTGGTGTATGCCAGAAAGTTGCAATCGACGTTACTTGATAGGCGCAGTGTACACCGGAAAGTAGCGATCGACGTCATTCTTGCGCGACGAAGCAATCCGTAAACAACAATGGAGGACATACAACAGATCTTGTTTGAGCAAAGGCTGCATATGTTGCAAGGAGAAACTCAGCCGAAAAATACCGAAAAATTGGGGTAATGTTAACGGGCTGGGACGACATGGACAACCTCGCAAGTAACGTCAAGGCGAGACAAAAACGAAGGAGGGTAAGCTACATAAGCTGTTTTTATGTTGTGTGTTGCAATGTATTTTGTGTCATATTCTTGTGTT
Source organism: Triplophysa rosa (assembly GCF_024868665.1). Taxonomy (NCBI): domain Eukaryota; kingdom Metazoa; phylum Chordata; class Actinopteri; order Cypriniformes; family Nemacheilidae; genus Triplophysa; species Triplophysa rosa. The sequence goes on from NC_079895.1 coordinate 15,652,872, forward strand.
AACTAGCGTATCTTGGTATAAATGTAATAAATACAGTCTATTTAATATATTAAAAGCACTGTAAGGTTACAGCCTGACATAAATTCCTCACATGAAGTCAGCATGATACCTATATAATTTCAAGCACAATATTAGTTGTGGGTAAGATTGGTTTATATGTACAGGCTGTAATTTTGTGATAATATTTGTATTTGTGGGTCAAGTTTATTTTTAATTTGTGCTTCAATAACGCCAAAGTGGCATCTCAAGTGCAGTACATTTGATATTGTATTTTTTCTCACTTGTGTCTTTTATCTCGTATTCTATTCTCGTTACATTGTGTTTGTTATTTGTATTTTTTAGATGATAAGTATGTTGCAAAATTGGCGCCGCAGACCAACCATTTGGACTTTCAGCCGCGCAAGTGAGTGGTGGGATGCAATCGTTCCAGGATTCACACACACACAGTGGGTGCATAACTTCAGGATGTCTGAAGAAACATTTCTCTGGCTCTGTGCCAAGCTGCGTTCAGCAATGGAAAAGCAAGACACAAACTTCAGTGTCTGCGTTCCCCTGAAGAAAAGAGTTGCCATTGCGCTATGGAAGCTGGCAACCAACAGCGACTACATAAGTATTGGCCATCTTTTCAGTGTCAGCAAAACAAGTGTGTGTCGGTGTGTGCAGGAGGTCTGCGAGGCCGCCTGCAAATTATTAGTTCCTGAACAGATTCGTTTTCCTGACCGGCAAAAGCTTAAAGAAATGGCGGCTTACTTTGAGAACCGATGGGGGCTTCCACAGTGTGTTGGTGCCATTGATGAGTACCACTGTGATTATTTCAACAGAAAGGGCTGGCATTCCATCATACTGCAAGGAGTTGTTGAAGGAAAAGGGCTGTTTTGGAGTGTGTATGCGGGAATGGCTGGGAGTATGCATGATGCTCGGGTTCTGAGACTGTCCACATTCTGGGAGTTAGTTGAGCATAGAAGCCTTTACCCAGCTTGCACCCGGAACATTAGTGGGACGAATGTCGGCTATTATGTGCTGGGAGACTCTGCTTATCCTTTGCAGAGTTGGCTCCTAAAACCATTCCCTGACACGGCCAGCTGTCAGTAGAAAAACAGACCTACAACAAGAAAGTGTGCAGGGCACGGGTGGTGGTAGAAAATGCTTTTGGAAGACTCAAAGGGAGGTGGCGGGCCTTATGAAGAGGAACGACAGCGACATTGAACTGGTGAAATCCATGGTGTTGACTTGTTGTGCTCTGCACAATCTTTGTGAAAGTCATGGAGAGGATTACCAGCGCGAATGGGATCCACCTGTTGCAGTAGAGCCAGTACTGGTGCTGGCACAGGGTGCTGAGGAGGACGGCAGGGATGTACGTGAGGGTCTGATGCAGTATTTGAACAGTTAAATGTTTTTATCTTTGCAGTTGTAGCAAAGTCACACCAGTGTAAAAAATTCCATGTTTTGTTTACCTGTATTTTGAGTGATTATTTGACTGGACACAAATAAATCATCGTTACTTTTACCCTGCCTCTTTGTCTTTTGTTAAATATATGACTTAATACTCTATGCTATAAAATGTAGGAAGAAATGAATTTACATTTTGCTTGCATTAGCTTACTTTACATATATTTAAGCTCAGAGTAAAAACTTTGACAAGATCACCTATTGTAAATGTAAAGTAACATTAACTAGTATTGTTTAAATAAATAGTTTTCATTATACTGTTGCATTTAAGAAGTAAAAATTGTAAATTACATTACATTCATTAAGCTCCTGCATATTTCAATGCATACATGTACCTTATTTGTGAACTTGTCTTGGCAGGAAGCCACGCTTCCTGCATAAATGTCATTAACATATTACTTTTTACAAATACTACAAACTACCACAGCATCCAACAAAAATACAACAGACAAATAATCTTTCAACGGATATTACTGCAGAAGTATGACAGAAATACCACAAAGTACCAGAAGAATATTACAGGAATATTACATACTGTACAACAGAAAATCCTGTGGTAAATACTGTAGAAGAATGACAGTAATACCACAAAGTACCAGAAGAATATTACAGGAATATTACATACTGTACAACAGAAAATCCTGTGGCAAATACTGTAGAAGAATGACAGTAATACCACAAAGTACCAGAAGAATATTACAGGAATATTACATACTGTACAACAGAAAATCCTGTGGTAAATACTGTAGAAAAATGACAGTAATACCACGAAGTACCTCAAGAATATTACAGGAATATTACATACTGTACAACAGAAAACCCTGTGCTAAATACTGTAGAAAAATGACAGTAATACCACGAAGTACCTCAAGAATATTACAGGAATATTACATACTGTACAACAGAAAATCCTGTGGTAAATACTGTAGAAAAATGACAGTAATATCACAAAGTACCTCAAGAATATTACAGGAATATTACATACTGTACAACAGAAAATCCTGTGGTAAATACTGTAGAAAAATGACAGTAATACCACGAAGTACCTCAAGAATATTACAGGAATATTACATACTGTACAACAGAAAATCCTGTGGTAAATACTGTAGAAAAATGACAGTAATACCACGAAGTACCTCAAGAATATTACAGGAATATTACATACTGTACAACAGAAAACCCTGTGCTAAATACTGTAGAAAAATGACAGTAATACCACGAAGTACCTCAAGAATATTACAGGAATATTACATAACTGTATTCCTAATCTCTGTTTGGTGTGCATAGATACTACGTCCTTAGAATGTACACGTGTATCTGATTGTTTACGATTTTAGGGGTGATGTGTTGGTGGGTACTGGAAGAATATGTTTGTCATTTGTTTGGTACATATTTTTACATGACTGTAGCATCATGAATCACATACACCAGTGTGTAAATACTTTCATGTCACTGATAGTGATATGTATCAGTATAACTAGCCTCATTGATGTCTTTTTTTCTTGGTGTTTTTTTAGTATTTTTTGGTAGACTTGTTATATATTTGGTTGGAGAGCACATTTTGCTTGATACATGTACGTCTGATCATGGGTTCTGTCGTATCTATAAAGATCTTTCGGTGGCAGGTTAAGTACTGTTATGAGTTTTTAGTTTATGGACAGTTATATGTTCTCAGTCAGTAAAACTATTTTAGTATGTAAGGTTGACTTTGGTTGTGTTTTGTGGTAGTGGTATTAGGTTTTTGTACGTATGTTAGGGTGGTTCTTGCATTATCAGAGAGGTCGCTTGTGGGCTAATATTGTAGGATTTAGATTAGGGAGTGACAGTGAAGTTGAGCGTATGGCGGACAAGGTCACCAGTGAGTTAGAGGAGTTTTTAGCATTGGAAAATTTTGAGCTATACTGGTTATTTGCTTTTTTATCAGAGATTTTTGTCCTGTTGTGTTCGAGATATTTACTGTAGAGGTTGTACGAAGTGTTACAGTAATATGTCCTTGAACTAAAGGGTACCTGGTGGGGGAGGATAATGGGTGTATCGCATGGGAGATCGGGGATTAGCGGAGGTGTGGTGGTTACTAGTACATCGGGCGAGTTTTAAATTTTGCATTTGCCGTTGTTTGCGTTTATAAGTTACTGTGTATTTTTATAAGTGACTATGGTAATGATGACTACGGACATTTGTATATTACTCTAGAAGAGAGATTATTCGGCGTGTGTCAAATATTACAGTACTGTGTGTCTAACATTGTATGTTAAATCCTAAGTGGGCGGCCATACTTTGGCGTTAGTAGAATGACAGTAATCCCAAAGTACCAAAGATATTACAGGAATATTACATACTGTACAACAGAAATATCTGTGGAAATACTGTGACAGAATCGACAGTAGCCACAAAGTACCAGTAAGGAATATCTACAGAGATATTACAATACCTGTCAACAGAAAATTCCTGCTTGTGCAAATACTGTAGAAGAATGACAGTAATACACAAAGTCCAATGCAGGAATATATCGAAAGAAATCTGTGGACTGAGAGAATACTATATATCGAAGTTACGGAATGATTAACATGCAACAGAATCTGTGGAATACTGTAGAAGAATGACAGTAATTGTAACAAAGTACCGAAGAATAATTCCAGGAATATTACATTGTACAACAGAAAATCCTTGGCCAAATACTGTAAGAAGAATGACAGTAATACACACAAAGTACCAGTAAGAATATTACAAATATACATACTGTACACAGAAAATCCTGTGAAATACCTGTAGAAATGACGTTAATACACAAAGTACCTAAGAATATTACAGAATATTAATACTGTACACAGAATCGTGTGGTAATTCTGTCAGAAGATATGAGTTAATACCCCAAAGTACCAAAGAATTACAGAAATATTACTACCTGTCAACAGAAAAATCTGTGGACAATACGGTAGATAGATGAACAGTAATACCACGAAGTACCTCAAGAATATTACAGGAATATTACATACTGTACAACAGAAAATCCTGTGGTAAATACTGTAGAAAAATGACAGTAATACCACGAAGTACCTCAAGAATATTACAGGAATATTACATACTGTACAACAGAAAATCCTGTGGTAAATACTGTAGAAAAATGACAGTAATACCACGAAGTACCTCAAGAATATTACAGGAATATTACATACTGTACAACAGAAAACCCTGTGCTAAATACTGTAGAAAAATGACAGTAATACCACGAAGTACCTCAAGAATATTACAGGAATATTACATACTGTACAACAGAAAATCCTGTGGGTAGGAAGTATCAGTATCGAAGTAGAAATACAGGATTATACTGACAAAGATCTGAAATGTAAAGCAACCCCAAAGTACTCTAAGAATATTTACAGGGAATATTACATACTGTACAACAGAAATTCCTGTGGTACAAATACTGTAGAAGATATGACAGTAATACACCAACGTACCAGGAAGAATATTTACAGGAATATTTACCATACTGTTACAAACAGAAAATCCTTGTGGTAATATACTGTCAGAAAATGACATAATACCTCACAAAGTACCAGATCAAGAATATTACAGGGAATATTACATATGTACAACAAAAACCTGTGGTAAATACTGTGAAGTATGACAGTAATACCACGAAGTACCTCAAGAATATTACAGGAATATTACATACTGTACAACAGAAAATCCTGTGGTAAATACTAGGATTCAGAAACCCAACCAATAGTACGAGTAACATTGTAAATTAACCACGCACAGGAGGAAAATGATTGCCAAATGACATCTGGGACCATTGTTGCACGTAGATATGGTATTTCAGGTTGTTGTCAGGAACAAAAGTATTAAGTGCAATGGTAACTCCAGCACCATACATCACATTTTGAGACAATCTGTCCCATTCGCTGGAGCGACTTATACTTAGCGACTACATGTATTCATCTTGACCGAAGAAGGGCCGTTTCGAGCGTCATAACTGAACTTTTATTTGATTAAAAAGATGGTCTTTACTCAACGGACACTGGTTGGATCATAATACTCGTTATTAGTTCGACGTAAGAATAGTTTTGAACTGTGTACGTGCACTCCGCAAAGCTTTGATTGTACTCTACTTCAACATTGTAGGCAGAACAGATCGTCATAACGACCAACTGTGCACATATAGTCGAGAAGAATCTGGGACCATGGCTATATAACTAATTCATCCAAAGTGGTGGCACAACAGAAGAATATTAAGAGTTAATATACCATACGTACAACAGAAAAACCCTTGTGCTAAATTAGAAATGCGTATACCAACTCCTCAACTCAACTCAACTTTATTTATATAGCGCTTTTTACAATTTTCATTGTTACAAAGCAGCTGTACATAAGACAATTGACTATAAGCAAAACAATAAAGTTGTACCTGCAAAAACAAGAAAAAGAAAGTTGAACACAGAAGACAGACATACCCACAACAAAACACTCCACACACACACACCACACACACATACACAACAGCACAACAAACAGACACGCACACACACACACGGATGCGCACGCACACACACACACCGCGTCACGAATACGAAAACGAGACACACATTTAGATAAAGGGAGAGAAGCACAGGTCAAATATAACAGACTATAAATTCCTATATGCAATATTAATTAAGTAAAACTTTAAATTCTAAAGCAGCCCCCCCGGCAGGCAATAGTGCAAAAACAGTATGCAACGGTGGGAGGAACCCAAAACTCTAATCGAGAAAAAAAACCTCAGGAGAACCCAGGCCCAACCAGGGGATTCCAGTTCCCCTCTGGCAAAAGCTGCTGCCTCTGCACAAGCTCCAGAGAGCTTGCACAACAAGGCTAAATAAAATAAATAAACTTATAATAAATAAATTATAGTTTAAGATTATCATTAATAATCTAATAGCATTTGAAATTTTGTGGTGAAACATGTCAGGACCGCGTCCTTCTTTATCCAGCTCTATCATCTCAGCTCTTGTCAGGTCCCCACTTCCCATTCTCCGCTCTACCATCAGGTCAGGCCATGAACTGCATCCTGCTCGCTGTGGTAACCTTGGAACAATGAGACAAGACTGGAGAGACTGTTCTGTACTCTTTGATGCAACAAGTACATCAGTTGTGTTTTTGGTTCCGGTTGATCTAACTAATGCAGCCTAAACCCTCAGAGATTTATATTATGGAAGAGTAGTGTATGCAAGATTAAAAAGATGCGTCTTTATCTAGATTTAAACTGACAGAGTGTGTCTGCCTCCCGGACAGTGCAGGGAAGACTATTCCAAAGTTTAGGCGATAGAGTAGGAAAAGGATCTACCACCTGCACTTGATTTTGATAATTCTAGTATTACCAACTGACAGGATGCCTGAGAGCGTAATGCACGTGAAGGACTGTAATACAAAAGGAGTTCATTCAAGTACTGAGGAGCTAAACCATGTAAGGCTTTATAGGTAATAAGCAAGATTTTAAAGTTAACTGCGATGCTTTATAGGTAACCAGTGCAAGTTGACAGAACCGGGCTAATATGTTCATACTTTTTGTACGTGTAAGAACTCGAGCTGCCGCGTTTTGGACCAATTGGAGTTTTTGTAATAAGCCTGCAGGGCAACCACCTAACAGTGCATTACAGTATCTAGTCTTGATGTCATGAATGCATGAATTAACTTCTCTGCATCTGACATTGACAGCATATGAGTAGTTTAGATATATTCTTAAGATGGAAAAACGCAATTTTACAGGTGATTGGCGACGTGGCTCTCAAATGACAGATTACTATCGAATAGAATCGCCAAGATTCTTTGCTGACGACGAGGGTTTTATGGAACATCCGTCAATAGTTAAACAGTATTCTTGGTTGTTACTTATAGCAGTTTTCGGTCCAATAAGTAACACTTCCGTTTTGTCCGAGTTCAGTAATAAAAAGTTGTTACTCATCCAGTTTTTTATATCGACTATGCATTCACATTATTCGATGGAACTGCTGTGTTTCATGAGGCTTCGAGGAGATATAAAGTTGAGTATCATCAGCATAACAGTGAAAGCTAACTCCGTGTCGCTTTATTATATCTCCTAGAGGTAGCATGTATAATGCGAAGAGCAGAGGCCCTAAGACTGAGCCCTGTGGTACACCGTACTGGACTTGCGATTTGCTGTGACACCTCATTAGTTTATTGCTACAAATTGAAAACGGTCGGATAAATAAGATTTAAACCATTTCAAAGCTATTCGTATCGAATGCAGCACTAAGGTCTAGCAGCACCAATAACGAGATACAACCTCGGTCAGACGCCAATAGCAGATCATTTGTAACTCTGATCAAAGCAGTCTCTGTACTGTGACATGCTCTAAATCCAGACTGGAATTCTTCATTGATGTCATTCCTTTGGAGGAAGGAGCATAATTGAGTTGAAACTACTTTTTCCAGAACTTTAGATATGAAAGGTAGATTCGATATAGGCCTGTAGTTCCTTAGTTCTCTAGGGTCGAGTTGGGGTTTTTTGACAAGGGGCCTTATAACAGCCACCTTATATGCTTTAGGCACATGTCCTAATGTCAGAGATGAGTTAATAATACCAAGAAGAGGATCTATAATTTCTGGGAGCATCTCTTTCAGTAGATTTGTAGGTATAGGGTCTAGTATGCATGTTGTTGATTTAGATGATCTAATAATTTTAGACAGCTCATCTTGATCTACGGTATAAAATAATTGCATTTTCTCCTTAAGGGCGCTGTAGTTAGTTTGTTCAGCGGGTTTCACTTCTGATTGCATTGTTATAATTTTTTCTCTAATATCTTGGATTTTATATGTGAAGTAGTTCATAAATTCATCACTGCTATGCTGATATACAGGATCAGAAGTCACTGACGATTTATTTTTTGTTAATTTAGCCACCGTGTTAAATAAAAACCTAGGGTTGTGCTGGTTTTCTTCTATTAGTGATGAAAAGTAGGCGGATCTAGAAGTTTTTAGGGCTTTCCTGTATTTTCGAATACTATCCTTCCATGCTGTACGAAATACCTCTAATTTAGTTTTCTTAAAGTTGCGCTCCATTTTTCGGGCCGCTTTCTTTAGAGCCTGAGTGTGTTCATTATACCACGGTGTGGGGCTGCCATTTTTAATCTTCTTTAAACGTAGTGGAGCAACTTTGTCTAGCGTTACCGAGAAGGTGGAATTAAAATTTTCAGTGGTAATGTCAAGATCTTCAACGTTATTTCTCATGATTTGAGACAATTCGGGCAGATTATCGAGAAACGCATCTTTGGTAGTTGAAGTTATTGTTCTACCATATTTGTAACAATGAGTTTTATTTGCAGCCGTAGGCCAGTGAAGCAAACATAATACCAGATAATGATCCGAAATGTCTTCACTCTGCTGAAGGATTTTAACGTCGTCCACATTTATACCGTAAGACAGTATTAAATCTAAAGTATGATTACGAAGGTGAGTGGGTCCTGACACATGTTGACTAATGCCCATGGAGTTAAGAGTGTCTTTGAAAGCCATTCCTAAGGCATCTGTAACGTTATCTACGTGGATGTTAAAGTCACCAACGACAAGGAGTCTATCTGCGGCCAGTACTAGTTCTGATAAGAACCCACCAAATTCTTTAATAAAATCTGTGTGGTGCCCTGGAGGCCTATATACAATAGCTAGAATCAATTTAAAAAGTTAAGAAGTGTTGAAACATGAAGAACCATGACTTCAAAAGAATTATATTTAGAGTTCGACTTCTGGGAAATGCTAAGAGAGTTATTGTAAAGTGCTGCGACACCTCCCCCTCTGCCTTTTAGACGAGGCTCGTGTTTATAATAATAATATTGGGGGACAGATTCATTTAAAGCAATATAATCATCTGGTTATCATATCGTTAACAAAAAGTGCTTTATTAGAGAGAGATCTAATATTTAGCAATCCGAGTCGTAACAGTTGATTATCTGTATTTTGTTCATGTTTAGTTTGTTTAACGTTTATTAAATTACTTTCAAGAGGTTTACGCATTATTTTATGTTTGCTAATCCGGGGGACAGACACAGTCTCTATTTTGTGATGTTTGGGAGAACGGATTACTACATGTTGTACATTTTGTGTATTCTGCGACGTGAGACGGCAAGCAGACAGTTGGTTAAGCCATACTGTCTGCTCCCTGACCTGGGCCCCAGCGAGTCAAGTTTTAGCATTAGCATTAAGACTTTTTGCCATATTTCTAGACAGGATGGAAGTCCCAGCCCAGGAGGGATGGAGACCATCTCGTTTCAACAGGTCAGGTCTGCCCTCAAAACTCTTCCAGTTATTTATAAAAACTATATCATTCTGCAGGCACCACTCAGACAACCAGCCATTTAGTGATGATAATCTGCTATAAATCTCATCACCACGATAAGCATTGAGGGGGCCAGAGAATATTACAGTGTCTGACATCATGCTTGCGAGCTCACACACCTCTTTAATGTTATCTTTTGTGATCTCCGATTGACGGAGTCGAACATCATTTGTGCCGACGTGAATGACAATCTTACTGAATTTACGATTAGCCTTAGCCAGCACATTTAAATTTGACTTGATGTCAGGCGCTCTGGCTCCCGGTAACATTGGACTATGGTGGCTGGTGCCTCTATGTTAACGTTCCGAACAATAGAATCACCGATAACTAGGGCACTTTCAGCAGGTTTCTCAGTCGGTGCGTCACTGAGCGGGGCAAACCTGTTCGAGACTGTAATCGGAACGGTCGAGTGATGTTTTGTCCTGCGACTACGCCGTCTCACAGTCACAAGTTTCCCAGCTGCGGAGGATTTTCAACCGGAACCGAGCTGTGTGCCTAATGTTGCTCGCATCCAAAGTGTTTTCTATCGTCGTTAAACTCTTACTATCCTCAGATAAGGATTGGATGCGAGACTCTAATTCTAAGATCTTCTCTGTCAGCCTAACTATTTCCCTGCATTTATCGCATATAAAGCCCTCGCAGCTGACAGAGAAGGCTAAGCTAAACATATGACATGAGGTGCAAGTAACAATAATAGGAATAGAAGCCATAACTCACCGGATTTGAAGTGCAATTCCAACTTACCAAGGTTGCTCGATGGATCGTAGTATACTCGCTTAAAAAGAGAAACAGTTAGCACACAAGACAAACCAGAGGCAAGATGATATTCCACAGTGTGAACAGAAAGCAAGCTAACACGCTATTGCTATGCTAAGGCGTTAAGTTAACTATCACTTTTGGTTTAGACTCTTCCAAGTAAATAACAGGAACAGGGTTATTGAGATATCAGGATAAGTTAGCAACGACAATAATAATTAACGATAATAAAATACACTAATATTAGAGCGAAGTGGTAAGCGCACTGATACAAACAAGCCGCCGGCAGCGATGCAGGAAACAGGAAGCAGGATACAAACAAANGACTTCTGGTCACATTTGTTCCTGCGTTGGACCCTGACCAAGTCCACTATGACTGTGAGGTTATAGATGAGATTCTGAACCAGGTTTTACAGGAGATTTCTCCATCTGGAACAACTTCCTCTTAAAGCTACTTTGTCACCAAAGCGTTCATCCAAAGTTTGTGTTCAGTTAAAGGAAGAAAATATGTTCATATTTTATTGTATTCTGAAAATATTTCTATAGTTTTATATAATTATAACATATTTATTGTTAATTTTGCTGTGTAACTTTCTGAAAGCACGGGAACATTTCCACTCGTACAAATGAAAATGATCAATTGATCATTTGTTTTATATTTTCACCTGCAGTTCATGTGCTGAGCTGACTAAACAAAATTAAGATCTGAGAAAACAAGAAGACTTTTTATCTGAATTCCAGTAAGCAGACACTTCTTTGTCAGGTCACCCACTATGTCTTTGGGCACTACTGGGACAGCCAGTAGCCCTGATGATTTCAGTCCACTCTCACAATCTGCTTCTACTCCTACAGAAAACATGCCAGTTATTACAGAGATCGTGTCCCTTTCCCATTTTACAATGACAAAAAAATAATTTAGAACAGACCAAGAACCAAGCTTTGAAGAAAGCAACAACATAAAATGAAGACTAACACCACCGCAGACAGCCCTTCAACATCTACAGTTGTATCAGATGTCTTGAACTCTCAGATGGAGATCTCTCAGAATAATGACAGTGTTCATAAAGACAACGTGAAGAGCAATGCTAATGATGTTATTGATAGGACTAAAAACATCGCAAAACCCAACCCCCTCCCAATTAACCTTGCTAAGGTCAAGTTAAAAAGTGGACCTAGAAATGATGGCAGGATAGTGATCCTGTTTCCATGGAAACAACTGCCATTTAACGGTCCAGAAAATCAACAACATACCAATCAACATACCCACCTGTAAAGACAGCATGACAACCCAGACAGAATGTGATATGACTTTAAAGGTGGATAAGGACCAACAGGGAAGAGAAATGGAGATTAATGGAGACCTGACTGAGAATGATGCAACAGGTATGGACCAGAGCACTACCGAGATAAATTGCAGAAAGAACATTAACTGCTAGAACTCAATGTTAAGTGATAGGACAACCATCAGGGCATCCAGTCCAAACCAGTGGAGGAGCTGGACTACAAGACTCTGTACTTGGAGGCGACAAACATCAAACAGCTAATACAAACAATAAATGAGCTGAAAGAGAAATAGATGTTGCTACAGAAGCAAAGGTGGAAAAGAAAAAGTGAGTTATTCTAACAGATGTGGATTTAAATGATGTGTCACTTGAAATAGAGGAAAAGAAGTATCAGGACTCGACAGGACCAGATGGAAGACCAAAACTAGACCGTTTTGCTGTTCTTTTGTTTAAAAAGATGAATTAAACATTAAAATCAGAGTAAAATTAATTAGTAAAATCAAACTTAGATGGTCCTAATGTCATAATTACATTAACTTTTAAACAGAATTTCACAGACATGCTCACGTGGCTAAAAAGTTATATGTACAGTGTCAAACTCTTCAGTTGCTGTTCTCTAATATACACTTATGGCTCGTTTCCACTGAGCGGTACGGTACGGTTCAGTGCAGGTCAGTACAGTACGATTCGGTACAGGTAACTCAGATCAGGCTTGCGTTTCCACTGCCAACAGTACCCTTACTTGGTAGGTGTGGTGTATGCCAGAAAGTTGCAATCGACGTTACTTGATAGGCGCAGTGTACACCGGAAAGTAGCGATCGACGTCATTCTTGCGCGACGAAGCAATCCGTAAACAACAATGGAGGACATACAACAGATCTTGTTTGAGCAAAGGCTGCATATGTTGCAAGGAGAAACTCAGCCGAAAAATACCGAAAAATTGGGGTAATGTTAACGGGCTGGGACGACATGGACAACCTCGCAAGTAACGTCAAGGCGAGATAAAAACGACGGCGCAGGAGGGTAAGCTACATATGCTGTTTTTATGTCGTGTGTTGCAATGTATTTTGTGTCATGTACTATCGTGTGTTAACTAGCGTATCTTGGTATAAATGTAATAAATACAGTCTATTTAATATATTAAAAGCACTGTGAAGGTTACAGCCTGACATAAATTCCTCACATGAAGTCAGCATGATATCTATATAATTTCAAGCGCAATATTAGTTGTGGGTAAGGATTGGTTTATATGTACAGGCTGTAATTTTGCGACAATATTTGTATTTGTGGGTCAAATTTATTTTTAATTTGTGCTTCAATAAGGCCAAAGTGGCATCTCAAGTGCAGTACATTTGATATTGTATTTTTTCTCATTTGTGTGTTTTATCTCGTATTCTATTCTCGTTACATTGTGTTTGTTATTTGTATTTTTTAGATGATAAGTATGTTGAAAAATCGGCACCGCAGACCAACCATTTAGACTTTCAGCTGCGCAAGTGAGTGGTGGGATGCAGTCGTTCCAGGATTCACACACACACAGTGGGTGCACAACTTCAGGATGTCTGAAGAAACATTTCTCTGGCTCTGTGCCAAGCTGCGTCCAGCAATGGAAAAGCAAGAAACAAACTTCTGAGTCTGCGTTCCCCTGAAGAAAAGAGTTGCCCTTGCGCTTTGGAAGCTGGCAACCAACAGCGACTACAGAAGTATTGACCATCTTTTCGGTGTCAGCAAAACAAGTGTGTGTTGGTGTGTGCAGGAGTTCTGCGAGGCCGCCTGCAAATTATTAGTTCCTGAACAGATTCGTTTTCCTGACCGGCAAAAGCTTAAAGAAATGGCGGCTTACTTTGAGAACCGATGGGGAGTGTGTATGTGGGAATGGCTGGGAGTATGCATGATGCTCGGGTTCTGAGACTGTCCACATTCTGGGAGTTAGTTGAGCATGGAAGCCTTTACCCAGCTTGCACCCGGAACATTAGTGGGACACATGTCGGCTATTATGTGCTGGGAGACTGCTTATCCTTTGTAGAATTGGCTCCTAAAACCATTCCCTGACAATGGCCAGCTGTCAGTAGAACAACAGACCTACAACAAGAAAGTGTGCAGGGCACGGGTGGTGGTAGAAAATGCTTTTGGAAGACTCAAAGGGAGGTGGCAGTGCCTTATGAAGAGGAAGGACAGCGACGTTGAACTGGTGAAATCCATGATGTTGACTTGTTGTGCTCTGCACAATCTTTGTGAAAGTCATGGAGAGGATTACCAGCGCGAATGGGATCCACCTGTTGCAGTAGAGCCAGTACTGGTGCTGGCACAGGGTGCTGAGGAGGACGGCAGGGATGTACATGAGGGTCTGATGCAGTATTTGAACAGTTAAATGTTTTTATCTTTGCAGTTGTAGCAAAGTCACACCTGTGTAAAAAATTCCATGTTTTGTTTACCTGTATTTGAGTGATTATTTTATTGGACACGAATAAATGATCATTACTTTTACCCTGCCTCTTTGTCTTTTGTTAAATATATGACTTAATACTCTATGCCATAAAATGTAGGAAGAAATGAATTTACATTTTGCTTGCATTAGCTTACTTTACATATATTTAAGATCACCTATTGTAAATGTAAAGTAACATTAACGAGTATTGTTTAAATAAATAGTTTTCATTATACTGTTGCATTTAAGAAGTAAAAATTGTAAATTACATTACATTCAAATTATCATTTTAATTATTAGTTTTCTTTTATTTTTTTTAAGGTAAATTGTTTAAATGCAAGTTAAACTGATACAGGAGGAAGCCTTTGAAGATGGCCACTGAACATATGACATGATGTGCTTAATGGAAAAAATACTTTATTATGAAAAGTACAATGTGCAGTGCAACAATAGAACAGAACAGTTATGTGCAACAGCAGAACAGTTATGTGCAAACAAAAGTAAAAAATGGTCAATTGGAAAACAAGTTTAAATTCCTATGCAGTGCACGAAGCACTACTGGCTGTGTGGTGGTACAGAGTCACGGTGACTACTAAACACCTGCACCAGCTGACTGAGTGTGCCGAGGAAAGCCTGATTGAAGCTTGCACTCTGCTCCATGTGTTGCTGAGTGATTTCAGCCTCATGCCGCCTTGCCTCACGGGCATCCTCCAGCATCATTTGATGATGGTCCTCCATCCTCTCCAACCTCTCTTGCTGCCTTTCATCAGCTGCCTGCATCTCTGCCAGGGCTGCAACAACATCCTGCTGCCCCCTTTTCCTCTTGCCTGGAATGCAAACAGACAGGATTGTTGGCTGTTTAGCAAAGCCTTTTTTATCCTTGTGATTTGAGTAAGTCATGCAGATGTATAAGGGGAAGACAGCTAGTACAACGCTGAAATGTCCAAAATATGACTAACAAACAAAAAATTACACATTTCACTAATGTTCTCATTTCTTACCGATGGGTACACGGCGGGGTGCACTCGAAGATGATGGAGCTGATTCTGGTGGTGTCGGTGTCGATGCCCTTACGGGCAAACATAAGTTCTCAGAGGTGGACAAGCTCTCGTCAAATCTCTCTGTGCTTTCCTCCTGGCTGCTAGGATCCTCAACTGAAAAGTTACACAACACGTTAATTACACAATACAGTTTGACATACAAATACAGAACATAGTAAAACTCAATGTGTAGTTAATTATAGTAGTGGACAGTAACTATTTCCTACTTTACAACTGTACTTGAGTAAATTTTTCAAGTATATGTACTTTATCAGTCTTTTTATTTAGAGGAAATAAAACTACATTTGTAACTACATAAACTTTATATGTAAACTACATTACATTGCACTTTTTTACTCTAACTTACTCCAGCAGAGAGGTGGCCGTATCGATACCGCCACTTCTTCCCAAACTCGCCGGTCTGTGTCCGTAAATGGCGTCCATCATATCAAACCACTTCCAACTCTTTCGGTGTGTCTGACAACCATCTGTTGAGAACTTACCAGAAATGACAGTCATTTGTAATTTGATTAAAAGTAAGTAGTTCCTTGATGCCCCATATGTCTGATTGTCTTCTGTCTAAGAGGATGTCTGGGGTCTACGATGTTGTGTAACAGCAATATGATATGATGATTACGTCCTAGGACGTATTATTATTATTATTATTGCTATTATGTGTGCGTATGCCATTGGGCTTGTTGTTTTCCCCATTTCTCTGTTGTGCTACTCTGGCTCTACCTGTTCACAGGGTAATCATCTACAGCTGCAGCTCGTTGGTGAGAGTATGCCGGAGACTGAGTGAGAGTTAAAGCAGTTTGGAGATGGCTGTGAAGGCACACACTTGTCCTCTGATCCAGATCGAAAATATTGTTTGTTTTGTGATGGTGGTTCTGTGACTAAGTTCTCCATTAAGAACAAGCAACAGTGGTTGTGAACTCTGGTGGCTGTACCTATCAGAGGTGTTCTTAGCAGCAGTGGCTGCTGATCCAGAGAAATTTTCTCTTTTCAACTCCTTGAACTCAACTCAACTTTATTTATATAGCGCTTTTTACAATTTTCATTGTTACAAAGCAGCTGTACATAAGACATATTGACTATAAGCAAAACAATTAAAGTTGTACCTGCAAAAACAAGAAAAAGAAAAAGTTGAACACAGAAGACAGACATACCCACATACAAAACACTCCACACACACAATATGCACACGTACTAACAGTCATAGACATAGAGACACGCACACACACACACGGATGCGCACGCACACACACACGCTCAGTGAGAGCACACATTTAAGATAAAGGTGAGAGAAGTACAGGTCAAATATAACAGACTATAAATTCCTATATGCAATATTAATTAAGTAAAACTTTAAAATTCTAAAGCAGCCCCCCCGGCCAGGCAAATAGTGCAAAAACAGTATGCAAGCGGTGGTGAGGAACCCAAAACTCTAATCGAGAAAAAAAACCTCAGGAGAACCCAGGCCCAACCAGGGGATTCCAGTTCCCCTCTGGCAAAAGCTGCTGCCTCTGCACAAGCTCCAGAGAGCTTGCACAACAAGGCTAAATAAAATAAATAAACTTACTAATAAATAAATTATAGTTTAAGATTATCATTAATAATCAAATAACATTTGAAATTTTGTGGTGAAGACATGTCAGGTGACCGCGTCCTTCTTTATCCAGCTCTATCATCTCAGCTTTTGTCAGGTCCCCACTTCCCATTCTCCTCTCTACCATCAGGTCAGGCCATGAACTGCATCCTGCTCGCTGTGGTAACCTTGGAACAATGAGACAAGACTACTGTTCTGTACTCTTTGATGCAACAAGTACATCAGTTGTGTTTTTGGTTCCGGTTGATCTAACTAATGCAGCCTAAGCCCTCAGAGGATTTATATTATGGAAGAGTAGTGTATGCAAGATTAAAAAGATGCGTCTTTAATCTAGATTTAAACTGACAGAGTGTGTCTGCCTCCCGGACAGTGCAGGGAAGACTATTCCACTCTACTCTCTATACCAAGACTACTCTCTTGAGACAAGAGAGGCTTTGTACAATGTTCTTTTGTTTGGTTAAACTGTTTGGTAATTAAAATTTATTGTGAACCTGATGGTTATTTTGACTTTTCTTTGTTTTTGGAAGCAGTAGGGAGAAAGAGCCTTCTCCCCCCACTTTTCTCCTGTTTCTGTTTAGAGAGTGTCATGGCTCTGCTTCATTTAGTCATGTTTTTCTTGGTCCTGTAGCAGAGCCATGACAAAGCCTTTGGTTATGTGTGGAGAGAAACATATTATTGTCCTTTTGACAATAATATACGTTCTCTCCAGTGTCTCGTCATTGGCCCCGCTCCTCTCGTTTCCTTGTGATCTTTCCCTGAGTGTTTGATTACCCACACCTGCCCCATGTCGTTATCCCTCGTTTGTGTTCCCTATATATACCCTCTTGTTTCTTTGTCCTGTGCTCGTGTATTGCGTTGTGTATGTGCTCATGTCGTTGCTCGTGTTCCTGTTATTTGCCCTGTTCGTGTAATGTGAGTGTTGTGTTTTAGTCTTAGTCACCCTGCCATGTTTGTTTGCCAAGAGCTATTACACTCTTTTGGAGTAACACAACACATCAATGGACCCACTCATCGATTTAATCATACACTAGACTTGATTATATCTCAAGGAGCCGATCTAACCAATATAGATATTATACCTCAAAGCGACGATGTCACTGATCACTATCTTATAACATGTACACTGCGCACTGCAGAAATCAGCCGTTTAACTCGTTATCGACAGGGTAGAACAATTACCTCGACTACTAAAGATAGTTTCACAAAGAGCTTGCCAGATCTGACTCCTTTAATAACCATACCAATAAATACAGAATCGCTCGATGACATGACCAGCAAATTGGGCACTATTTTCTCTAATACATTAGAAGCTGTCGCACCTATGAAGTCAAAAAAGATTAATGAGAAAAACGCAGCACCATGGTACAATAGCACCACTCGCGCCCTTAAAAGAGAAACACGTAAACTGGAGCGCAAATGGAAACAAACCCAATTAGAGGTCTTTAAAATTGCGTGGAAAGAGAGTGCAAACTGTTATAAAAAGGCACTAAAAGCAGCAAAGGCTGAGCACCTCCGTAACCTCATAGAAACTAACAAAAACAATCCAAGGTTTTTATTTAGTACAGTTGCTAAACTAACAAATAAACAGACTTCACCTGACCTGGGTATTCCGCCGCACCTTGGTAGCAATGATTTCATGAATTTTTTTACAGAGAAAATCGAAAACATACGAGACAAAATAGTAAAATCTCAACCTCCAAGTCTGTCCTATAAATTAGTACCAACCATCGCCCCAAAAGAAAGGCTACAGTGTTTTTCACCTATAAAACAGGAAGATTTAATTAAACTTATTGCAACATCTAAACCTACAACTTGCTTATTAGACCCCATACCAACTAAATTATTAAAAGAGTTATTACCCGTTGCAATTGAGCCCATTTATAACATTATCAACTCGTCAATTAATCTAGGCCATGTCCCAGGAGCCTTTAAACTGGCCGTCATTAAGCCTCTTATCAAGAAACCAAACTTAGACCCCAATGAACTAGGAAACTATAGACCGATTTCAAATCTCCCTTACCTGTCTAAAATACTAGAAAAAGTAGTGTCCACTCAGTTGTGCTCTTTCTTACAAAATAATGACATACACGAAAAATTCCAGTCAGGCTTTAGACCGCATCATAGTACTGAAACTGCGCTCGTTAAAATTACAAACGACCTGCTTATAGCATCAGATAAAGGTAACATCTCACTCCTAGTCCTGCTCGACCTTAGTGCTGCGTTCGATACTGTAGACCATAAAATACTTCTAGATCGCTTACACAATTATACCGGTATTCAGGGACAGGCACTACAATGGTTCAGATCTTACTTATCAGACCGACATCAATTTGTCCATTTAAATGGGGAATCATCAAATCTAACGCAAGTAAATTATGGATTACCTCAGGGATCGGTTTTAGGACCCTTGCTATTCTCCATATACATGCTGCCCCTTGGAAACATTATTAGAAAACATGGAATTAGCTTCCACTGTTATGCAGATGATACTCAGCTATATATCTCATCAAGACCAGATGATTCCTTCCAACTATCCAAATTGGCAGAGTGCATCGACGATATAAAGCATTGGATGACTTGTAATTTCCTTCTTTTAAATTCTAATAAAACAGAAATATTACTTATCGGACCAAAGACACGTGAGCAGAATATTTCGGATTATGACCTGCAAATTGAAGGCTGCACTGTTACTCCAACAAATACAGTTAAAGACCTTGGCGTTATATTAGACAGCAACCTGTCATTTAAAAATCACATCTCAAATGTCACAAAAACAGCCTTCTTCCACCTTAGAAATGTTGCCAAATTGCGAAATATTTTATGTGTGGCTGATGCAGAGAAGCTCATTCATGCATTTGTGACCTCAAGACTTGATTACTGTAATGCACTGCTTAGTGGTTGTCCTGCATCATCAATAAACAAACTACAGTTAGTTCAGAACGCAGCTGCCAGAGTTCTAACCAGGTCCAGAAAATACGATCACATAACCCCAATGTTATCAACCCTTCACTGGTTACCCATTAAGTATCGTATTGACTTTAAAGTTCTTTTAATTACTTATAAAGCCTTAAATGGTTTAGCCCCTACCTACATAACAGAGCTTCTACCACACTACAACCCATCACGCTCTCTAAGATCTCAAAACTCCAGACTTTTGATAACACCTAGAATAACTAAATCCACCAAAGGGGGTAGAGCTTTCTCATACGTAGCACCTAAACTCTGGAATAGCCTCCCCGATACTATTCGAGGGTCAGACACACTCTCCCAATTTAAATCTAGATTAAAGACACATCTTTTCAGCCAAGCATTCACTAATACATAGCTAATGAACAGCAGCTACGCTAATTATTCTCTTTCTGTTTCTGCCCTCGCCTCGGGATGCCCATCCCGAGGTAGGGAGAGATTCCGCCAGGCCCAGATGAACGTCATATGCCCATCCACAACTAGAGATTACGCCAGCTACATCGGAAAATCCCGTGCCATCCTCCTGCGAGAGCC
The DNA here is from genome assembly GCF_024868665.1 of Triplophysa rosa. NCBI lineage: Eukaryota > Metazoa > Chordata > Actinopteri > Cypriniformes > Nemacheilidae > Triplophysa > Triplophysa rosa. The sequence continues at coordinate 15,673,269 of NC_079895.1, forward strand.
TGCGGACTGACTGACCATCCAGCTCCATCCAAGGCAATTCCATCACCACCCAAGAAAAAGGCGACCATCTGGCCGGCCCAGCTCAGACAATTCCATCCCCAACCGAGAGCAAAGACGGACTACCTGTCACATAAATGCTAAATTTACAATACTTGGTATTTAATGCTAAACTTACATCACACGACAGCAGTTTGAAGTTATGGCTGCACTCAGTGACTTTGATTGGAGGTAGCTGGGTGGGTGTTGTAGGGAGTGGGGGGGGCTTGTTGGTTGTGGTTCGGGGCGTTTCATTTGTTGGGACTGTGTGGGTCTGGTCTGGTTGGTCTTGTTTTGTGGTCGATGTCGGACAACAGAGGAATAAAGTTAATTATGCCATTACTACTTTTCCCTGGTTGTTCCTCTGTTGTCTGTTGTTGATCGCGGAATGGGACCGGGTTGGACCTGCACGGTTTCGGCGGGTGGGGCTTCCTGGGTCGCGGCTCGTGGGCTCTCCCTGTTCTTCGTGGACGTTGCTCGGTGGCTTTGGTCGGGGTCACTGAGTGCAGCTATGACACGTCAGAGGAGATCTGGCCCTCCCGGCTGAGCCTGGTTTCTCCCGAGGTTTTTTTTTCTCCATTATTCAGCATTGGAGTTTGGGTTCCTCGCCACAGCAGAGCAGTGCAGTGTTGGCTTGCTCACCGGGAGACTGCATTTATTTATTTATTTATTCATTTATTTATTAGATATTATTTATTATAATGATCTTGCTTGGTCTATAAACACCATGCACTGTGCTGTGTTTTACCTTTCTGTGTTTTTCTTATTTGCTCCTGTAAAGCTGCTTTGGAACAATGCACATTGTGAAAAGCGCTATATAAATAAAATTGAATTGAATTGAATTGTTTTTGTAAGACGTTGTGTCGTGTTTTGTTTTGTTAGTTTGTTTTTGCCCCCCAGTGGGAAGTGTTTTGTTTCAGTTTTTTATATTTAGTTCAGTCCTCGTTACCCCATTGTGGGTCTTTGTTTTCTGTTTTGTAAATAAATACTCTTGTGTTTAACCCCTTCACGTCTGCCTGCGCCTGGGTTCTTCTGCCATTCCTGACAGAGAGGGAGTGAGGGCAGTCTATGTTGTTGTCATATAAGCAGTGATTTATCTCTTGTCTAACACATTTATATTTATTATTCTATTTCAGAGGACGTTGTAAATGACAACGATGTTTGGGATGATAATTTAGTTGAAGCGTGGGAAGCAGCCGATTTTACACAGGCTGACCCCGCAGTGCTACCGGTGTTGTGCCGAAAACACACTCCCTGCCAGAATCGCACTGCCTTTGCGTGCAAGCGCGTGACGTCACTCGATGCGATTCTGGTCTGTAACTCACGTTTTTCAGTAATCGTTACGAAAATGTCACATACTTAGACAATGTAAGCAATACAGGTATATTTATGTGATAGATTTAAACTTCGTTTGGATAAATGTCTTATATTTACATATGGTGAATAAGCATGTAGTGGATAGAAATAACGTTGGATTAAACTAAATCGACTTTCTTGTTGTTCCAAATGACTGTAACAGTAATGCATTACTGACTGAATCAACTCAGGAATCAAGGCAGAAAATTACACGTAGTTGAGGACACACACTGTAAAGAAAGCAGACACATCTGATAAAATAAAATTGAAAAAAAAGGTGTACACTGACATTTTTTTAACGGGTAAAGACAAATGTTGATCCTGCAGAAAGATTTATTGATTTAAGTTTAAAAGATAATGTAACATGGGGGGCGGGGGATATAATGCTCTCTATAATGCTTTATAATAATGATAGACACTTGTCTTTTTCAGGAGACAGACTACAGATCGAGAGATGTCACCAGCATCAGTTCTTTGGAGTCTATTGAAGTCCACTATATGGAGAAAAATCCTGGAATGTTTTCATCAAAAACCTTAATTTATTTTCGACTAAAGAAACAAATACATAAACATCTTGGATGACATGGGGGTGATTAAATTATCATGAACATTTATTTTGAAAGCGAACTACTCCGTTAATACATTGCTTACTTAATACGGACCCCCCCTTAACAAAAAACAAATAATATTTTGATAATCACCAGTACTGTTAGTTTAGGTCGGAAATGAGCTGTGGCACTCCAATTCATTTGTTAAACACTTTAGGCCCCATGTAATAAAGCTCTATGTCACAGTCACCAGCTGGTGGATTTGAGAGGGCACTCCCCTCATCACACGGACTGTCATTGCACACTACATTTCCCATAACCCATTGCCCGGACTCATTGAACACTGATCATTCTCACCTGTTTGTAATAACCTCTTGTCTATATAAGCCTGGTTCAATCACTCTGTCATTGCGAAGTCTTGTTTAGTGTCTACTGCATTTCTGAGCATTCTTGTTTGTATTGGATTACCCTGTGTTTTGGACCTTGGACTGTACTGCTGTCTTTTGTGAACCTTTGCTGCCTGCCTCGACCATTGCCTGTGACCCCGTTTCTGATTGTTTGCTGCCTGCCCTGAACTCATTGCCTGTTTGTACCTGATCTCCGTTAATAAAGCTGCATTTGTATCCTCACCTGTCAAGTCTCTGAGCAGTTCATGACAGAAGACTTCGCCACAATATGGATCTAGCAGCCGGACCTGAGTACATGAAGGTTTCAGGAGGTACTTTTGATAATCATTGGAGGAAACTGTGTTCGATATATCAAGCTGGTCGCAGCATTGTATATTTTATTAACGAGTTTCTTTGGCATTGCCAATATGTGACTGTTGACGATGGGGTTTTAAAGGGATGTTTTTGGTCTGGACTAGATCAGCACATCAGCTTTAATTTACCTGATGAAGACCGTAACTGGACCCTGGCACAATTTCTTAACTTTATCTTACAGTTTTGTTGCTCACCACTTACAGTAGGGTAGAGTAAGGAGACTGACACTCCTAGATACTTTTTTGAGAGAGCCATCATGGCCGCCAGTCCAGAGCCCGCTCGCAAGATGGCCGCCAGTTCAGAACCTGCTCGTAAGATGATGTGTTCAAGGTACAGGTGTCTGCTTTCAAGCCTGACAGACACCCATCTGATGTCTACTTGGAGGGTAGGTGTTCCCAGAGTCCAGAATCTGGTGGTGCCTGAAGTGGATGATCCTGAGACTCCTGCATTTGAATCTGCTCTGCTGGTGGTGGTTGCTGCATTGGGGTGTGTCTGGGCTGTGCACTGTTCTCCCATTCCAAAGGTCTTTGAGCCGGTCCCGTCCGGGATGGACGCTTCTGAGTTCCCTGCCTCATCCGGGATGGAGTTTCAGGAGTGAGACATGAAACGTGGGCGAGATACAATAATTAGAAGGCAATTCAAGACGAAAAGAAACTGGTGTAATTTGTCTGATAATTTTGAAAGGACCCACATACCTGGGACGGAGTTTCTTGCATGGCAACCTGAGACGAAGATCTCTAGTGGAGAGCCAGACCCATTGACCTGGAGTATATACTGGATTGGGACGGCGATGACGATCGACCTGCATCTTCTGTCTCCTGACAGTGCGTAGAAGGTACGTATGAGCTTGATCCCAGATCTCCTCACTTCTCTGGTGCCAGCTATTAACAGCAGGTAACTCAGTGGGATCCCCAGACCACGGGAAAAATGGAGGTTGAAAACCCAGTATACATTGGAATGGCGTCAGTCCTGTAGAGGGTTTCTGAAGTGAATTCTGTGCGTACTCTGCCCACATAAGGTAACGACTCCAGTCCATCTGATTCTGTTGACAATACGATCTGAGAAACGGGTGATCTCTTGATTAAGACGTTCAGTCTGTCCGTTAGATAGAGGGTGGTAACCTGAGGTGAGACTGACATTGATATTAAGTTGTTGGAAGAAGCTGGATCATACTCTGGATGTGAACTGGGGGCCACGATCTGACACAATGTCTTCAGGGAGACCATAAAAACGAAAGACCGAATTACAAATAACTTCTGCTGTTTCCAGTGCAGAAGGCAGTTTGGGGAGGGGAATGAGACGGCAGGCTTTGGAGAAGCGATCAATAACAGGGAGTATAGTGGTTTTCCCGTTGGATTTAGGAAGGTCAGTAATGAAGTCAATGGCAATATGGGACCAAGGACGGCGAGGAGTGGGTAGTGGTTGCAGTAAACCGGCTGGTAGTTGTTTGGATGACATGTTTGTATTACAGGTGATGCATTTGTGAATAAATGTTATGGTATCAGCGCGCATGGTGGACCACCAGAAGCTGTTCTGAAGGAGTTGGTAGGTGGCAGTAATTCCAGGATGACCAGAGCTGAGAGAAGAATGTACATGTTGAATTACCCTTTTACGTAGGTCCAGAGGTACGAAGGTCCTGTCATGAGGGAACTCAGGGGGGGGTTCTTTTGCATTGGCCTGTGCCAGCTCGGTCATAATATCCCATTGAATCGGGGCCACGATTATTGATTCAGGAAGAAGATTAGCATTAGATATGTCAGAGGTGTGACGGTCGTGTTGGCGTGACAGGGCATCAGCTTTAGTATTCTTAGTCCCTGGGCGATAGGTGACGGTGCGAGTGAAGAAGAGTTGCCCATCTTGCCTGTCTGGGGTTTAATCTCTTAGCAGAGCGCAAATATTCTAGATTCTTATGGTCTGTTAGAACTGTAAATGGATGTTTCTGTTGCCAACATCATAGTTTCGTTCAGCGGAAGTAAGTTTGCGGGAATAGTAAGCGCAGGGTAGGGATGGGCGATATGGCCCTAAAACTCTATTACGATAATTCCTAGTATTTGTTGAGATAACGATAAAAATTACGAATTATAATTATATCCATAATGCCATCCACTGCTGTTTTTTTGCGTCAAGTGATAGTAGCTGCATGTAGTCTAGACCCTCAGAAAAACAAATATTATCAAAAAGTAAAACTTACGCCAAATCAAACAGCTCCTAATAATATACCTACAGTATTTTTGTAAATATAAAATATAATAGTGAGATTCGACTTCAAAAGGTTGTAGTAAAGAAAAGTTAAATGAACTAAAGCGCAATAAACACATCATGTCATACCTAAAACTGTATATATTCTATTGCTGGGTGGAAACGATCGATCGCATCACGCTGTCAATCACTCTCTCTTGAACTGTGTGAACCTTCTCTTCTCACAGCAACATACACTGAATCCGTCTATGACTCGCGCTCATATCATCAGCATACATCGTCATCACATATTCATAATCAGAAGTAGTGGCCATACGATGGAGAAAGAAAACATAGGGGTGTAACGATACACTCAGCTCACGATTCGGTACATATCTCGATGCTGAGTTCACGATACCATACACATCTCAATATTTTGAACAAAATTAAACTGAAATTCAAATAACATTTATTTCAAAATATTAACAATTTCAGTAACTTTTTTGTTGCACATACGACTTAATGAAGAATTTTCACATTTTAAGGCTTAACTGAAATTAGAATTAAGATCAGTGTCAATTTTGACAGCAAATTTTGATTTAGTTTTGGTCAGTTTTTGACTAAAATGCTATTTAGTTTTAGTCATCCCCATTATTTTAGTTTTAGTCTAGTTTTAATCGATGAAATCTACATTATATTAGTCTACTAAAATATATCTGGATTAACTCATGGTGTAATTAAATGTTCCATACAAAGATTTAACTGTTTTGACATAATTTACCACATAAATTTACATATATAAAACCAGGTCATTACCTTTATTTTTCAGAAGAGTTGAGTAACTACTGGATATGCATTGTTGTAACACAGAGAATATTAGACCATGAGCGACATGTAGCAGTTCATTCAGTCTCATTTTGTCTCAATTGACTCGTTCGTTCAGTGAAGGGCGTGTTCATTCAGTACATTCAACCAATGAAACGCTCTGACAGAGCTCACGCTCAAGCGCTATTGGCTCATGTCACTTTGAAGCTGCGCTGTCTTTGCTTGAGACAGTAATGAATGAGAAAAATCTTTCAAAAAGACATATTACATAAACTGTATTACCAGGGGTGTAGCCAGAACTTTTATTTAGAGGTGGCCAGGTAAGACCCAGTGATTTTATTAAGGTCAGACAGAAATTCTTCATTACACATAGTTTGCTGGTCAAAAACATACACAACGAACGTAAAGTAAACAATTTATTTGCAATGCTTTCATGTGCTACCATTATTTTAAAATAATTTGCTAGCTATCCATTGCAGCAAGTTAGCATTTTTTATAGAAAATAAACATTGCAGTACCCCAACTTAAACTTTCGGGAAATGTAATTAATGAATGAAATCCAGTTAAACAAGACTGATTTTACTGACCTGATCCTTCTGCTCGCGATGAACTTCCGTGGTACACAAACAGTACACTGTCACGAAGCAGTTAGCAGCTGTTCAGCTATAGCGCTCAGACTGTTTGCGTCAACGTACGACATCGTATTAATGCGAGAGTACTGTTCTCACGTTACTTTCAGTGCATACGCTAAATGATCTGCGCAGAACTCTGTAAATTCCGACACACATCTTACAACAGAGGTGGCCAGATAGGTGGCCATCCATCATTCAGGGGTAGCCGTGACCATGTAGCTACGCCCCTGTGTATTACATTTCTTCAATCATGCAAATCACATACTTGTTTTTTAGCATGTCATTGGATCTTTTAATATACAGTATGACTCACTTCATCGCTTCTCTGATCGGAACAGCGCTGGTTTCTTTTGGCTTTATGTTGCATATCACGTTATGCAGCAGCTCACGTTAGCAGATAAATTAACATTGGCATTTAAAAACGTTTGTGCTGCCTTTGTAATGAGTTTCAGGGTGACTCGCCTGCAGTCACGCTTCAAGTTTGCTGCGTTTTAACGGCGATTGTGAAGGAAAATATGACGCTTTGCAAACCACTTGGAGACACAGATTGTGTCTTGTGCTTCCCCTTCTCCCAGAGACTTCTGAGGGAGATGGGACGTTTGACACGAAGGCTTCGAAGCCTGTTTTACTCTATTGAAGCAGACTGGTTCGAAACTGTGTCCAGGCTTGTATCAAATGTATGTGATCACGTGACCGATGACGTTTGAAGCTTCATACGTCACAAATTAAACACCTGAAGCGATGTGACTGATTCAAATCTTTGCCGTGCCTTTATTCATTATAAGGAGACGCAAAATGCTCTTAATGCAAATCAGAAAATCTAAATCCAGGGATGTCCTTATAATCAGTTCCACCATAAGAGGTATCCACTGAATTGCATATTGCAACATATTTTAAACATTTTACTAGTAAAGTGACATTTCAAAACGTTGTAACACTTTCATGTGTGGACAATGATTCTCAGACTGAAGATACAGCTGGTATTGTTGAGTATTGCTTTTGTGTTAACTGGAATCAACAAGATGTGAATCAATAGAAAGTGCCTTCTATTATTGCAGCTGACCACTAGATGTCACTGGTAGGGTCTGTCTTTGAAGCTTTAAATCATTTTTGGTACAATCAGGAAAAAGCCTCAAAAGCTTCACAAGGCTTTATCTGTCCATCTCTAGTTGTGAGTGTTCTCTGAGACAGAGGAATAACTTATAAATTCTGGTTGAATAATGTTCTCTCAGAAGAACCAGTCATGTGCTATGAGGTGCCCTTATAAAGCTTCAATCTAATAGTGTTTGTATGAGACACAGCTGCACTCCAATGTCCAGTTTAATGAGTAAATTGATGTGTGACGTCATCAGTTCTTCCTTCACCAATGAGAACACATAAGATCTGATGATGAGCAGCAGCTGTACACATTCAACAGCTCTTGTATTTCAGCACTTAAATACACTGACTCAAAACTCATATTCCTATTCTACTCACTATACAATCTAATCTTGGTATTGTTTATGTTTACTAAAAATGGTTATGTTAGATATTGACATCAAAATCAAACTTTGAACTTAAAACGACTACAGACATGAGCTCTATGCTTTGTATTTTTAGGCACCACAAAGACTTAGTCATCTATAAGTTTCCTGAAAATGAATTTTAGCCATTTGTTATTATTGTTTATATGAAAGTCTACATCCAAATAATCTGCAGCAGGTCTCTAAGGTGTATCTGAAACATTTGATGGGTTAAAAAGATGTTGCAAAAAACTTTTAATCTGGCTCCTCATTGGACGTGCAATGAACGTTCAGTATTCATGTCATTTGGACATCAACAGGGAACATTAAAAAGATGTCTAAAAAAGACGTCGTAAAAACTTTCATTCTGGCTCCTCGGTGGACGTCTTTTAAACGTTCAACAAGATGTTAAATTGACGTCTTTTGGACGTGTCTGCTCAGTGGGAAGCGGGCTGTAAGCCAGTATACTGAGCCAGTATTCCAGAACCAGACCAAAGGAGCATTATTCTGCCAAATGGCACTTAACACATCACTCTAATGACATGTGATATATCATGAGCATAACTGACTTGGGTACATAATAATCTACATCAGCCCCCCTCCCAGAACTGTTTAGATGTGTCCCTGTATAAAACATCTAATTAAACTCATCAGCCCCCACTCTAAATGTTAGTTAGCATGTTTAGTCCTCCCAATTAACACACTAAACAACCAATGAGTTAAGTCAGGGGCACGGTCAAGCTCAATCCGCTGCGCAACGTTTTGCTACGGTTTCCGGGTTGAACTGCACATTTCCTGGAAACGGTGTGCAACAGGGTTTGAGAAACGTTTTCTCTTGTTTGGTGGGTGTGTCAAGAATGTCGGCCCAATCAGCAGCAACATGTATATAACCCACGTGGTATTAAAGACACAGCTCGCACAATGGGTCCAAGTAAAGTGGTTTAAATGTGTCCACTGCAGCTCGGTATAGGCAACAATAGAAGATATTAGAAGAGATGTATTTTGCAGTATTCAACACGAATTTATACAGATTTCATCAGGCTCCGAACATTCTTCAAAAAGAACACGAAGAACGGCCTTCTCAGCTGCCATAGTTCAACTCTTGCATCATGACATCAGGGTGTTCACAATTTCCGTTTAAAAAAAACTTTTTGCAACGTTTTGTCAGGGCTGAACGCAGCCCAGGTGTTTTATTTAGTGAAACATCTAAAACATTGTGGGAGGGGCCCAAGGACCGGAGTTGAGAAACACTGTTCTACATAATGGCACTTTACACATCACTGCTAACATGTGAAATGATGACATGACACTTTACACATCACTATACTGACATGTGATAAATTAGGAGCATAAATGACCCAACGACCATTATTCTGCCCAAAGGCACATTAAACCAACTGACCAAAGGACCATTATTCTGCCCAATGACACATCACTCATGCCAACATGTGATATATGATGAGCATTCTTAAGTTTAGGAATAAGAGTAAAATCACATTCATTCTTTTTTACATCACATTTTACTCCAAGAAGCTCAATACATACAACCCCATATCTTACAAATATTAAAACCTTTAGAACACCACAGTAATCTGGAGTCAATGTTATGGTGACTAGCAAGTAAAGTAGTAAATTAACAGGTTAAGGGTTCAAGACAGGGTTTAGACCAAAAATAGCAAAGCAGCGGTTTTTATTTTCTAAAACATTTTCTCTGGAATTTGTCATTTTGTTGAGCATTTTGGTGTGTTAGAAAACAAAGTTATGGTGGAAATAGTTTCATTATTAGTCATGTTAGTGTGTATCTGTAAACACTGAATGATATTAGTGGTTTCATGGTGCAATGACAATGAGAAGAACACAAACAGTGATTTGTGTGGTAGGTTTCTCTACAGCAGAGCATCAGTGAAGCATTGGAGTAATCAAACATGTCACAGAAGCTTCAGGCTTGCATTAGTTAAACATGCACACCAATAAATCTGTATATAGTAAACATCTGCTGTGTGAATACACTTCAAGAACAATTATGTTTCCATCAAATGTTTCAGATACACCTCAG